>NW_026925541.1:160000-265952 GCF_032062105.1 Saccostrea cuccullata
AAAGCCATAATTGATCATATTTATATGAAAGCATCCTCAGGTAGTGTAGAGACAAGTTTGTTCAAATCATGACCCCCGGAGGTAGGGCGGGGCCACAATGCCCGACTTAAGTTTTACATAGAAATATATAGGAAAATTCTTTAAAAATCTTCTTCTCAAGAATCACAAAGCCATAATTGATCATATTTATATGGAAGCATCCTCAGGTAGTGTAGATTCAAGTTTGTTCAAATCATGACCCCGGGGGTAGGGCGGGGCCACAATGGCCGACCAAAGTTTTTCATAGACATATATAGGAAAATTCTTTAAAAATCATCTTATCAAGAATAGCAAAGCCAGGATTGGTGTTGGGACTACTTTTGGATTTAAATTATTAAATGATAAACCAATTTCTACTTTTTCCTAGCCACAGTGCTCAGGTGAGCGATGTGGCCCATGGGCCTCTTGTTTATTTAGATGAATGGTGTTGCCCTGGTTTCTAAAAGTAGAGATTTTTGTAAAAAGGCTTCTCCTCTCACAATTTTTGTCTGATATTGCCGTTATCTTATGAAAAGAGACTATCAGCATGAGGAAATTCAATAAAATAAAACAATGGATGCAAGCAAAATGTGTTAAAAAGGGGCATAACTGCATCTGAAGCAATGTTCCAAAGCACAAACTGTATCCTGTACCTGAGATTCATTTACTGCCTGTTCTGTATATTACATCCTCTGATGAAAACTATAATGCCTTTTGATAAATTCAGTCATTGCTAATATATTTTTATCAGAGCCAGTTGTGCCTGAATAAGACAAGGTTTCACTGTGTTAGAATACATCTTCCATAAGTATTGGGTTTATGAAATCCTATTCAATGAAGAACAAATCAGACCTTGACTCTTAAATTTATTTTACAGATAGAACAGGGTAGTTTTTTCTCTGTTAATAGTAATACATAACAAAAGATTTCACAACCAGATGTAAAGATGAACACTAAAATACATGATAGAGGTAGAATTAAATAATTAAGCAAGAAATGAATTTAGCAAGAGATGAATACATAATAATATTGCCAATAAGATGATTGCACAATTACCTAATTAATCACAGCCTTGCGTAATACATGTAGTAAAACATTACCTGCTATAAAAGGTACATTTATAGTCCTGTATCAAAATTAATGACATTTATTGTTATCATTAAAAGAAATTTCAGAGACAAAACAATCTAATCATGACATTTCCTGTTCTTGTTTTGAATTCATTTGACAGTTAAACAAGTACGAGAGTATTCATCAGAGAAAATGAAGTGCTTATTACAGCATTCTATTACCCCTAAACCGTGAACATTTAAAATGCACTCTTGTCTATTCTATAGGAACTGTCTCCCCTATTAAAAGCTGAAAATTTAAATATAGCGTAAAGTTATGAAAACCACACCTGATTATAGATTCTTCTCTGATTATAAGTAACGTACATGTATATGTTATACTTCATTATTTCAAATAACAATATCTCAAATACTACACTCGTGTAGCATGATGTGGAAGTCTGAAATGATAATATCTCAAATACTACACTCATGTAGCGTGATTTGGAAGTCTGAAATGATTCTTCTTTATGAATTTTTAACCTGCATCTCAAACTCTCAGATCTATATTTTTTTCAGTTCAATCAAGTTCAAGATAACGAGGCTTGTATAACACAGACAAATTTACACATAGGCTTGTTCATATAATGGACAGCTTGTCTGACAATATCAGTGTACAAGAGCACCAAAAATAGACATTTTCTATAAAAATTTCTAATTACAATCTAACACAACAGGTTACCATATACGTGTATACACATTCATAACAAAATCTAGTACATCAGATCCCTTATTCACATTTCAAGAACAACTCATTTGCACATGATCCTCACACTTTAAGAAAAAAAGCCTTTCAACTTTCACACCTTTCAACAACCTGCTTACTTTAATGCCTTTAATTACATTTTCTCCCTGCATTTCATTATTTCATTCATCATTTATACACAGACATGAAAAAAACATTGACATTAATAGACTTGAATGACCTCCTTCCATTCTGATTTTGGCCACACTCCATTTGGACGGACATTAAATGCGCTGGTTTTCCAGTCCCAAGATTTGACAGGAACATCCCACTGTTTCCCATAGTTTGCCTCGATGTAGGGTTGTGTTGGACATGGAACTCGCACCCTGATATCCAGAAGAAGTGTCCAACACAAGTCAAACTTTGGAAAGACATACCTAGGAAAAAACAACATACTTAATCAAAACTTGCAGCTCACCTCCATGAATGTTATTTATAGGCAAGGTAAATCTCACATCAAATTGTTTTCTAGTCAATGTACATCCCTACTTGAGTTTTTCCTGTAAGCCTTACTTGAGTTTTCCCTGTAAGACTTGCTTGAGTTTTCCCTCTAAGACTTACTTGAGTTTTCCCTGTAAGCTTTACTTGAGTTTTCCCTGTAAGACTTACTTGATTTTCCCTGTAAGCCTTACTTGAGTTTTCCCTGTAAGACTTACTTGAGTTTTCCCTGTAAGACTTACTTGAGTTTTCCCTGTAAGACTTACTTGAGTTTTTCCCTTTAAGACTTACTTGAGTTTTCCCTGTAAGACTTACTTGAGTTTTTCCCCTGAGCTGGCATCAGTTCCCCCATTCCACATTGTGTCTCCCTCTTCATAGAAGAAGAAAAGGTCCAGTTTGACTTCTCCAGCCTTGAAGGACAACTCGTAACTATCTGACACCTGTAAATGATATCATCTCTCCACTGTTACCCTGCTTTTCCTTTTTCCTTTCAGTATACAATACAAATATAGTATGAAATTGGGTATAAATATATTAATATTCAAATGGAATTTAAATGACACAATTTCTATGGTTTTACTGTATCTTGGAAAAATTGTGTCTTGGAAATAAATGCACGGTTTTTGGTATCAATATGGTAGAATCTTACTTTGCCAAACACATGCTTGAGGGGAAGTCCAGCCCTCTCCATGGCGTCAATGATTTCTGGTTTATGATCTTTAATCCAAATCCCGAAGTCCACATCTTTAGAATATGAGATGATGTCACACTGTCGAAACCAGCCTGAAATAATTCATTAGACAAAATAAATACATTTACTTATATGCACTGATACTATATATAGAAATGTTAACAAGTTATTTGTTATCCTAGAACCCCTCTAAAACAAGAAACAGGGACAAAACATAACAAACACTTAGTATGTACAAATGTACTGACATATAAAAACTCAATTCAGCAGGCATTCATAACAAACATTTCACTGTACCTGAAATGTGTCCTCACTGACAGACACACAGACCTTACCTAGACAGGTGCCACTGCTGAGCCAGAAGCGGACCCCTAACTTATCTAGAACCTCCTTCCCTTTGACCAGGAGTTGTCTGGCCTTCCTCTGAAATCGCTGGGCTTCTTCTGTGTTATCTTTGGGATACTGGGTGTAGAACATCTTGGCTCTTTCGTTGTTGCACTCCAAGAAGTGTGAATCTTGCTTCATGTGAAGAAAATTTCGGATTGATTTAGGCACACTGATCGATAGGCCATCAATGGTTATGCTCCGTGTCTCAAATCTACAAAAAAAATTAATTTCCTTTCCTTACCATTCCCATAACAAATAGCTGCTTGAATCTTGGCACTAATATACAGTGGACCTTCAGTTATCGGATGCCAGATATCCCGATGCTTCAGTATCCGGACGACTTTTCATAGGAACGGAATTTTTTTAATGTTGTTTTGTTTTGTTTAACTGGTAATTCACATGTCCGGACGCTTCACATATCCAGACAAATTGACTAGGAACCAAAGCGTCTGGATAAATGAGGCTCCACTGTATACATTTTGTCCCACATCCCTCCATATAATTAATCTTTTACCATTAAAGTTCAATCATTCAAATATACTTGAATTTAGAGTTATACATTTCATACATATTCAAGGTCATTTGATCCAGACCTATTATACATGTAGTTATTAAAAACAACATTCAATACTTGGCAATTAAAATTCCCACCAAATTCTCCCTGAATTCATTATGTATTTGAGAGAATTGTAAGTTCTTAGATAATTTGAATTTCATTCATTTAATACTTATTCTTTACATATCGTATGCCCCTGCTGTGGCTCCAAAGCTGAGGTCAGAGGTTGGCATCTGGATCTGACTGGTCCACAGAAACCCTGAGAGGGGGTAGAACACCACCACATGTACTGTCAGCTCTGGCTGCTCCATGTCCTGTAGAAACATGTGGGTGATGATCTGTTGTGGAGAGGATCCAGGATTCTTTAGGTGGGAGTCTGGATTATCCTCTTTGGCGTCCACTGCAGCAAATCCACTCTGACGGAACTTTGATAAGACCAGTGGCTAAAATTATAAGCATGAAGAATAGGATTCTATTGAATGAGAGGCTGTTTTGTTATACCGCATAAGCAGATTTTTAGCGAGGATTTAATTTTGGCATTATTAGCGAGGGTGCTGAGATAGCTAAAATTGAATATCGCTAAAGATTAATTGTGTTATATTTCTAATAGCTTCTTTAGTGAGCATTTAAAAATTGCTAAAATTACATCTAGTTAAACATAAAATACCAGTTTTTAAGGACAAATTGCTATATTTATGTTTCGCTAAAATGTTCACTTATATGGTATGTTGTCATTGAATGATTTCAGCTACATGTATTAGAGACAGGTGATAAAACTTAATGGCTGTAAATACCAATTTATCTCATTCCATTAACACGTCATTCTCCATTTTAAAAAAAATTAAAATTTACATTTCAGAAGAAAGAATTGGTTTTATTTTTAGTCTTAATGATGTTCCCCTCCCAATCAATTCAAAAGAACTTTATAAGACACCTTTCTTTGTTGGAAATGTCAGAGGTCTAGATTTTTTTTGGGGGGGGGGGGGGGTTTAGGCCACTAGTGCATGAAAAAGTCTGTAATTTTTAAGAATGCTTATTTGGAAAATTCACCCTGTTAAGGTAGTTCAGATAAATATTTTTGACAATTTCTAGTATTGGGTTTCAATTAAGCCATTAAAGACTTCTTTGTAGAGTTCATTCATCATGTTTATAACATTTACTTATTGGCACTCTAACTTACCTCTAAAGAAAACCTTTCACTTGCCCTTGGCAAGAAAAAGGCATAAATCTAGACCACTTGCCCTTTGCAACAGAAAAGCCTAAATCTAGACCCCTGGTCCTCCATGAAATTTATATGTGAAAGGGTTCAAAATAAAAATAAACATACAATGGCAACTTTGTGTCCAAATACTCCAAAGGAGATGGCCTTTCTTGTAAGGTGGCAAAAGACGGCACATCTGCCTTCATTATCAGAGTAATTCTCCTGTTCTAAAATCTTGTACAGAATCTCGGGCTCGATAACAAACACTGTGTCTTCTAAATCATCCCATACTCTCAACACCTTCTTCACCAATCGCTGAAAGAAGAATGTTATGACATTATTTAAACATGTTATTTATATATCACACATAGATATTTTTTCGTTTTTAGAGCAGAGAGTTAAAGAAAACATAAAGTGTCAGCCTAAATTGACAGGTTTGACTTTAACAAGGTTTGGCATTATACATGCAATTCCATGGGACTGACGGAGAGCAATAAATGCAATATGAAGAATATGTTACAGGAAACCAAGAAAAAGATGACTGGATTGGGAATCGAACCAGGGACTCTTCAATCTCCTAGGAATAGGTACATGTGTGTATGGCCAAAAGTTTCGTAATGTGATATATCACGATTTTTTCCCCAAAATATCATGATAATATCATGATATTTTTACAGGCAATTTTTACAATGATTTTAAATGAATAGTCCTTATTTTTTTAAAAATATGCTAGAAAAACAAAATTTCACTATTTTAAAAAAAATTATGGAAACAAAACTAATCATGTTTGGATGGTAAGATGCCGTTCCTTTACAACATTTTCTGTGAGTAAAATTTGAAATATTGAACAAAAAATGAATAATTCCTGGACTTTATAATATGTACCTAAATACACATGTACCAGTATTTTAGTCTCCATTTCACAATATGTATCAAGCAACAAAAATTCATGATATACCGGTATACCAATAAAATCGTACATCCCTACAATCTCCAGTCAGGTGCTCTAATCACTGAGCTAGTCAGGCCAATATACAAAGGCAAAATGTACCGGGTAATGATAAATTAAACAATAAGGATAATCCTCATTGAATTAATTAATATATAAAGTCAAACCTTATTATCTCAAACTTTAAAAACTTCACAAGATATCAGAAGATAAACCCTGAAGAGTTTCAGATACTGATGGTAGAGTACATAAAAAAGTAAATGAGACAGAAACATACTAAATCATTTCTATATTTACATGATATTTGAGATATCTGTGTTCAGAATACAGTGAAGTCGCCAATTCCGGGTCATGCCAGGGTGTTTCTTTGATATTTTTGCAAATCTGTTCAGTTTATATTTTATGCAATATATGTATTGAAAGAACAAACAGTGAGTCATCCAAACACCTTTTGTTTTCAAAGTAGCTACACGGGAACAATATTTACAGGGGTATTTCAGCAAGGCCTAGCTTCCCCAGTTACGAATCATTTTCTCCATTTCCGGGTCATGTGACTTCACGGTTTTGTAATATTCATGGAACGTTTCGGAACACGATTTTTATGATGTTGAAACATAAAACAATT
The DNA here is from genome assembly GCF_032062105.1 of Saccostrea cuccullata. Lineage (NCBI taxonomy): Eukaryota > Metazoa > Mollusca > Bivalvia > Ostreida > Ostreidae > Saccostrea > Saccostrea cuccullata. The sequence continues at coordinate 166,720 of NW_026925541.1, forward strand.
CATGCAGCTTGGAAAAAAAGTAAAACAATCACAGAAATATGTTTAAATTATTTTTAAAACAATTTCAACAAAACAAATTGCAGTATGCAGAATGTAAAAAAATATATTAGGATTAAAAATAATACAATTAAATTCATTTATTTAAAAGATGCATTTGAAGGGTTAACTCGATTTTAATTTTTAGAAAAAATATTTTCCAGTTAGAATACTTTTGAAAATCAAGGTAAATACAGGGTTGTCGAATGGTTTTGTACATAGAAGTTTGAGATGTTCATGCCACGAGATTGCGTGACCCGCAATTGGGGAAACTACTACAGTTTGATTTAATAATCATTATAATTTTATTTGAGCAGCGATCATTATGATTGATTTCTGAGTTAAAACTAAATGCATTTGCCATACTTTCGAGCTCTTATTATTTATCTAGAACTTTTATATCAGCCTTTCTGCAGCGAACAAAAACGAAAGTAGCCCGTCACCGCAGCAGAAACATCCAAGTCTTTAATGAGTGCGTTTCAGAATTTCGATTGTCGGATGCTCTCTTGAAGTTGATATTCAAAATTTTGTAATTAATTACAATCAGAAAGACCAGTTTTTCACGACCAGCGTATTCATTAAGTTTTTTGCACTTAAATTTTAACACTAGGCATAAAATACACGCGGGTGACCCGGAATAGGAGACGACCCGGAATTGGCGACTCCACTGTACCAACGTTTTACTGTACTTAAATGTTTTGACTAACCTTTACATTATACGTAGGCGGGTCTTTGTCCTATAAAATTAATCAAAAACATAAATATAGCATCATCAGATTATGATTACTTTTACATTGAAGGTACATTAAGAACCCCAGATTCCTTATAAGTTATAAACTGTTCATATCTGACAACATTCTGTAGCAAAGGAACATGAAAAAATAAACAAAGCTTACCGAGTTTTGTTATGAACATTTGCAAAAGAATTCCATAAGTACTTACACCTTTGGATGGAAATTGAAACCAAAGGAAAAACTGAAACAGCAGAAAAATAACACATATAAGTCCTAAACACTTCACAATCTGCCATCGTCTCATTTCTCGAGCATTCCTACTTTCAACTTCACACACATGGGCGCTGACATGTTACAGTATCGCACCAAAACATTTGTAGTAAATAATTAAAAAATGTTTTGGAATAAATTTTAAATGCTTCTGTTTGGTTATTTATTGCTATATATTGATACTTTTTCCTATATTTTTGGACGGCTCTACAGGGTTTAATTTTAAATATTTTTTTAAATTTATTCACTGCGGATATATTTTATCGTCAGCAACGTGTCGAAATCACAGCCGTGATGCCGGGCTAATCGGTAATCCATATGCTTGTTTTGGGTCGTGTTCCAGCCCTAAAATCGTCACATAATGGAGGAACACACTTATGTAGAGACGTTAAAATTTATTGTGGTTTGTTTAATGTGGTATATCTGCAGTGCTGGCGGAAACATCATCGGAAAACTTGTGTTGAACGAGTTCCCTTATCCGATGACAGTAACGATGACGCAACTCATCTCTATCTCTGTTTACATGGAGCCGATTTTCTGGTTTCTGCGGACTCCGAACACCGGGAACATTCCCCGGAGTTACTACTATAAACTCATCCTGCCTCTGGCGTTCGGCAAATTCTTTTCCTCTGTTTCTTCACATATCAGCATATGGAAATCCTCCGTCTCCTATGCCCACACAGGTGATCTCAAGTTTAGGTGGTGGATCAGAAAAAACAATGGGTTGTTCTGAGCGATTGCTTATAATATTTTTATTCTGAATTTCTTTAAAATATATATTCCTTATTTTGTCTTTGAATTAAGGAAATATAAAGGTATCATTTTAAAAAAAAAAAATTACCCCATGGATGTCGATGTGAGCACAGGGGTTTGTCACAGTAAATTTGTTCTTTTACGTTTTGATTGGCATTGAAGTTTGGCGCTGTAGTACTATGACGTCATAAATGTTAATTGTTTTCCGTGGAAGACCATGAGACTTTAGCTTGACCATCGGACTTTAGAGTCCCATCCCCTTTTGGAGTCCTACATATTTAGAAAATTTATTTTGTTATGGTAGCATATATTGTAACATTTATCTATATTTTTTACTAAAAGCTACATTATATTGTTAAATGTGTGACTTCCAGGGTTGTGGAAAACTCAAACTCTCCCAGTAAGTATAGCCAAGTGTATTGTTCTATATTCAGGAAATCTTAAAAAGTAAAGACTTTTAGAGGAGTATTAATTCTTACTGAAATGTGATCTGATAATTAAAGTATTTCTGTACAGTGATGACTAATTGCACAACTTGTAAATTCTAACATATATATTTATTATCCTTTTCACTGTTTCTGTTCACATACTGATACTTTTTGCAGGTTTCCATCTTGCCTATCTACGAAAGACGAATAGGGCCACATAAAAAAATACTTTTGGGTAATTACAGAAAAGATTCAGTAATAGTGAACATGATTTTTATTAAAAAACATTTTGGAATTAATTAACCTAGAAAATTGGTTAGAAATTGCAAAAATTCTTTGAGTCGATAATAAAGATATTACAGATCAACACGATCGGTAATAAAAACAAAAATCTGGGTTATAACGAGTTAATTATACTCATAATTCCCCACCTGTGCTTCAAATCCTTCTGTTGAAATTTGTCATATTTTAAATCAGCTCTTCTTTATACGAGTTAATTTTCTTGTTATAACGTTTTCTCGTAATTATGAGTTGTAAATTTAATAGTTATAAGAGAACCATGCTAGTTTCGCTTTCAATTACAGATGATTATAAATATATATTTATGCCATTATCTTGGAATTTTTTCGCATAAAAATGTGTAAGAGGACGAAGTTATTAAATTGTGCACAGCTGGGATTAAGTAACAATTTTAAATTGTTATAACTGAACAAATATTTCACTTGTATCTCTTTTGCATTTAAATTTCTATGTACTACATTTTTTTAATTGCATGACATATAGTTATATTTAAGGAGAGGAACTCTGGAGTCGCATATAGAACTTGTTTCCAATCCTTTTGGTTATACAATAAAATATCCCAAAACTATAAGATATAATGAATGGAATTGCTGAGAAATTTCATTGATTGTTGAAATTGCGACTTTACACTGAATATGTGCTCATCATTAAGTAAACAGCATTACATGTACAACAATTAAACTTGATTTTTTTTAAACATATCAATCATTATGATTAATATCACTGTCGATATTTAGAAATTTAATTTTTTATGGTTACATATATTTATTTACCTATATTTTCAGTAAAAGCTACCTTGCCATTGTTCACAGTTGTACTGTCCAGGGTTCTGTTAGGAGAAACTCAAACTCTCCCAGTAAGTATAGCCATATCATTATGCATTGTTCTATATTTAGGAAATCTGAAAAAAACTGTAGACCTTTAAAGGTATATTACTTCTTACTGAAATGTGATCTGATAATTAAAATAATTCTGTACAGTGACTAATTGTACAACTTGTAAATTCTAACGTATATTTATAAACTGTTATATTTCTTATCCTTTATATACTGTTTTTTTTTCACCTGTTGATACTTTTTTCAGGTATACCTGTCCATTGTGCCTATCATTGTTGGTGTTATCGTGGCTACCCTTACAGAAGTCTCCTTTGAGACCCTGGCTTTACTCAGTGCTCTAGTAGCTACACTAGGCTTCTCATTACAATCCATATTTTCCAAAAAGGTGAGTATAATTATTCAAATCAATTCATTTATTGACAACACCATCATACATTGGCATATAGTCATGAATACAACAATTAACATACATAAAATAAAATATGAAAGAAATTATGTACATTTACTGGGTAAAGGCAATTTATAATTTGTTAAAATGTGACAAGTTTAAATTGATTCTGAGAATTGAATTTTTTTGTGGATGATACATCATTGAATGCAAAGATGAATGTACACATCAGTACATATATAAAATTTCCTTCCTGTTACAGTGCCTTAAGGACACGGGTATAAACCACCTACGACTTCTTGTTCTCCTGAGTCGCATCGCCACGGTTTTCTTTCTCCCGTTCTGGCTTCTGTTTGACTGCAGGAACATTGCCAACAGTGATGTGTTTGTAAGAATTTAAAATTATAAGTCATCTAATGTTCAGTACTTGCTAATGTGGTTTAGTCCATGGTCTTCTAAATCAGTTTATTTGGTGAATGTAAATTTAATTACATAAATATCATATTTTGCTGAACTTTTCACTGCTGAACAATGTTACAGAAGCACTAAAACATAAACATTACTGCTCCTTGAATATTAAAATATCTATTTCCTCACCTCAGGAGAATACAGATGTGATGAAGTCTTTCCTGTTGTTGATTTTGGACGGCATGTTCTACATGATGCACAATGTGTTTGCGTTTACTGTGATTGCTATGGTGGCCCCCCTTAGTTACTCGGTAGCCAATGCCATGAAGAGGGTCGTCATTATCAGTGCCTCCTTATTCCTTCTGCGGAATCCCGTCACAACAGCTAATGTGGTGGGCATGCTCGTAGCCTGTTTCGGAGTTCTGTGTTACAATAAGGTAAAACTTAATCTCATTATGAGCTGGCCAAAATATTCTAGGTTATAATCTGAGATATTTGCATTTTTAATCTTTAAGATAATCAAATTATGAATATTTAATAAAAAAAAAAAGGACTTAAATAAAATTATTCAGTGTCTTTCTAAGCTGCTAACATACAGGGTATTTTTTTTACATGCACGTATGAATGCCATGGGGCCCACTCTTATTATATGACTGTTAATGAAATGTCGATGAGGAATCATTTCTCTAATATTATTAAGAGTTTGACTCAAAACTTTAAAAAAAAATTTCATTTTATGAATTTTTTCCCCATTCATGATTTCCCAAACTTATGTGTTTCAGGCCAAGTATGACCAAAACAGTGCCCGTCGCCGAGCAGAAACTCTACCCTTGGTGCACAGTGAGACCAATCTGCAGGCCCATCTCAACCCGAAAGGGCTTCCTCACTCCAAGACAGAGGTCAACCTGTTAAATAGAAACGGCATGATCCACCCCCAGGATCACATTTTGTTACAGAACAATGTAAGTGTGGACCATGTGACCATCTTCCCACCCTCCAATCCCTGGCCTGTCAATCAAACTCATTCCAGACACGCCCCCAGTGAACAATCACAACTTGTGTCTCGGGGCTCACATAGGATATTTGAAATTTAATTGTTTTTAATAATTTTCTTTGTTAAAATTTTTTATTATTGTTATTTTGATGAAATATTGAGCTTTAATGATCAGATAATATTTATTGATATTTTTTGACACATTTTTGTATGCTGTGTTCTGAATATATCAACCTTTATAATATTTGTTCATCTTTTTTATGTATTACTTCATTAATTTGCCCTTTTATTACAATTAACATGATTAATGGTTAAGATTTTTTTTTTTCATTTTAGTCATTTTTATAAAAAGTTAAATCATGCAAATTTCCAATGAATTGTATAAAATACATGTACAGTAAGTTGAATGTTGGTTAAGTAAGGGTCCAATTTTCCTTGTCTAATTTTTGATTAATGATCATGCAATGAATACTTGAAGCTGGGTTACTTCTGTAAATCTGAACTAGTTAGATATTAAACACAAAGGTGTGTGATACTGTATATATAATGTCCACTCTATAGTTTACAGTAGATATACAGGCACTTGTTTGCATCTTACAGTGATGTTTGTTTATTTTATTTTCATGCAGCCCATTAGGCAATGGTAAGCTTCACAAGCAAATTTAGCATTTAATTAATTTTAATTAATTTTTTATGATGTTTGGTGTGTGTATATTTCAGATCAACGTATGAATTGGTGGTAATTTTTCTTTTCTTTTTTTTTTCAATCTTTCACATTTGTAGCATGTTCCATCTTGTATTATGATTCCATATAATTGATTATCATATTTTATTATAAAAATATTACTGTAAATTGCAATTATATAGCTGTAAAGAATGTGTTCTTAAAGATACTAGTACATTGTATTTTACTGTTTACTTATACGTGTGATTTTGCTCATTGCACACATTACACATGGTAACAGCTTACCAAAATATCAAAGTTTTTTTTAAATATATGTATAAAGGTAAAGTTTATTTATTATGAAGAAAAAAACAGGAAGCAACAATTTCATTTAAGAGCATTTTTCATTCTTTACTTTTAATATTTGTGGAAAATTGAAAAAATAATATTGAAATATTTAAAGTTCTGATTATTACATGTATGTTTAATGTTAAAACATGGATTTTGCTGGGATTTTTTCTTTAATTTTTCTTTTGTTACATAATCCCATTCATGATTGTAAATATTATTCATGTTTGTTAAAAAAAAATTTCAAGGAGGGATGTTGGAAAACAACACCCTTTGTCCTTTGCTTTACAAATTTAAATACCCAGTTTGCATCATGTAAATTAATTAGCTTTAATCAATTATTATTTCTTGCTAAATTAACTTCTTCACTGGTTCTTGGAGTGATTAATAGATGAAAATATGTTAACTTTCATATGCACTCTTGAAATGCACATGAATGGTTTTGATTTTGGCATAAGTAGAGTTGGCATCAGTATCGTAAGAAATTGTAGTAAATGTATTGGAATCTTGATGATTACTTGAATTTTGATACATGTAGATCATCGTTATATAAGGCAGCTGTGAATTTTTAATGTAACAAGTCAAATCTAAAGTAAAGCTGTTGTCCAAGGTTGTGCATTTTGGGATATGACCATTAGGCATTGCTTTTTGTAAAATACTGGAAAAATGTACGATGGATGTCATGCTAAAGAAATACTTTTAAGATTACACTGCTTTTTTAAAGTGTAGCTGAGATCAGAATTGTTAATGAATTTAATTACCTTCTAATTATTTGTATAATTTATGTAAAAATTATTTGATTGCAACATTGCTGTATGTCATATAATTTAATGTAAACACACATAATAAGAAATCATTTAAAAATGTATACATGTATACTTTATCAATTGATGTTACATGTGCAGATGATGATATTGCTTTATGTATAATATATAACTTTTTTCCCCTCTGTAAGACAAGGGGATAAAGTATTTTAAAATTGACAGAATTTTTTAATATGAAACATGTACTGTACATGTAGGTACAATTTATTATGTGATAGGAATATTCACTTCTTTTTTCTCTATAAAATGATTAAACTCAACAAATATAAATCATCATCACTTGCAGCATCTAGTTAACCGCTTTTTCACTTCAAAGTCAAACTATATGATGTCATTGACATTTTACAAAAGCTTTCACATAAACACATACATGCACATGAGGAGGTAAGATATTTGCTGTGAGTTGAATTATTGTGCAATGTAATCATAAGGCATAAAGGTGCTATATTCTTGTACTGAGGACATATACTAAACAATGGGTATTATGTATCTCTGAGATTATATGTATATTGTACAATGATGATTTTTGTATGTATGTAATGTATACATTCCAGACATTGGTTTTAGAAAAGATACATAACCCATATGATAAGGGTAGCATTAATTTGTCAGTTACTTTAAGTAACACATGCATACCTGACAAAGATTTTATAAGTATATTTTATTTTATAAATAATATTGCCATCATGGCAAGAAAATTCTCACAGCCAAATACTGTTACAAGAAAATGTATATAATATGGATATGAATATGTACATATGTATTTGTACATGTATATAATTTTTTTGGTTTCTCAAATGGTGAATGAGTATTTTATGCAAACATTTTTTGTCATTTGATCAGATGTGAGCTAAAGTGAGAACATGTTTTAATGGTCAGTTTGTTTGTCTGTTGGTGTGTGTTTTAGTGAGAACAAGTATTACAGTTCAGTGTGTTTGTCTTTAAGTGAGGAAGGTGACGTGTGAGAATTATTTTTTATGTGATGACCTTGACTTCCCTGTAGAGGTCACCAGTCAGCCATTTTATTTTTCTCCCTAGTCTTTGTTATTCTGGTTCTACGGGGCTCTTTTTCTGGGACAATGTTTTGATATCTATTATGGTTGAAGATGTTTACATTTAGCTCTTGATATATTAATATTTTTATGCAAATGTTCAAAGTGATGTTATTAAAGTAAATTTGTTACCCGTAAAACTATTTTGTGTTGATTTTAGCTGCACATCCTTAAATGATTCATGGTAAAGGATATTTGATTTTGAACAGTGTTCAAGTTTAAAAATTTTGTACAAAAATCTGAAAATGGAAACACCAGAGGTGGGATCTCTGGTGGGATCATGTGCCTAGGAGGAGTAAGCATCCCCTGTTGACCGGACACACCCTCCTTGAGCCCTGTGTATCGATCGGGTAGACAGAACATTCCATAGTTTAATTTCAGAATAAAATACGAAGGCCTAACAATGGGTATGAAGCTAGTCAGCCACAATTCAATCCAAAGATAGGTTATATTTGCTTACAAAGTCATTATACTGACCACATAATTTACGAACTGCTGACTTTATACGAGCTTGTTGAAATCCCTGTAACATCAAATCAGGGAACAAGAACTTACCATGAATTTATCTGCATAAGCACGTAAGCTTAATGTTACAGACCTTTAGTCTGTAAAACGATGTAGAAACAGTGGATGAATACTAGATTCCTTTCAGGGTTGCAATTAACGTTTTAAACTTTAGAGGACATGTGGGCCATCAACTTACAAGTTTTACTAGCCCACATTCATCTTTTGGGGCTGATGATTTTCTGTGTACTTTATCGCATAGTTTTTAAAAAATACAAACTACATTATGATTTTAATTTCTACAGTATCTGGGGAATTCACTTCGCAGTCTCATTTTATTGTGGGTTTTGAGCTAGTTGTATGAAATTCTTTGTTTCTTTCACTTTGAGACCTTACAAACTGGCAATTTTCCAGTTCATTATGTACAGAAGTTAAAAGATATTCTGTAACATGTCATGATTTTGTAGAAAACGAGATCCACATGCGTTTCTTTATGACAGATTGTAAAAACAGTATTTTTATGTACTCATTGAGGGACAATCTCGGAAACTAAAAAAAAACGGAAATTCATATCAGAATTCGAAAATGGCTATGATAGATTAGGAATTCATTTATTTTGGATAAATTATCGGTCAAAGAAATTCTCAGAATGGAGGGGGGGGGGGTAAAAGAGTTGAAGTAAACTGCTTCGAACAAACAAGGGCTGATCTAATATTATGTCACAACTGCTTTAAATTTATTGAAAGTTTTCAAAATTTTATACATGTATGCTCTGAATAAAAGAAACAGAAGAGAGTTCATAATAATCTTGATCATAGTACATGTAATCTTTATCAATCAATTCTAGAAGCATATTCTAAAGGTGCATGGACACAGATTCGAAGTTAATATTTTCTGTATAATATCATGACATATATTTTAATAGCATTTCACACAAAAATATTTCAAAAATTTTATTTCATCTTAAAGTTATTGAAACTTCAAATTTTTTGGTTGGGTTTGATTGACACATGTCTTATTTGCAAATTTTACTTTCCAACTCAAAACGGCATTTCCAAGTGTGTGTATGTGTATTAATGAAATATATCAAGCATTTTAATCCAGAATTTTCTAATTATATTTTTAAATTTTTTGAAAGCAAAACAATTATGATAAAGGAAAGTAAGAGAATATAAATATAAAATTGTTACAAAGTTGCAAGGAGTCAAATTGATCACACCCGTGTAAAACGTACAAATTTTTATACCGGGCTAACGCGCTTATTATTTAGATTTTTGATATATTTTTGTGTGTTTATATATCACCGTAATGCGTATCAGAAAATATTGTTAAATTCAATTTGTTTCTTATTAATATAACTGCAATATATTTTCTCATGATATACATGTAGTGTATGTATCACGAATAAGCATGAATATCTCCATTGTTCGTGGATTAAACCGCTCTTATACGTCAAAAAGTTCAAAAAAATATAGTGCACACTGTTTTGTTTTAAAAATGACAGTTGCAACGGCGTAAATCATGGCAATTCATCAGAAAAATAATGTAAATATAAGAAATGAATTTAATTTTTTGATATATTCATGTGTAAATGCTTTTAAAATATACGCCGGTCATAATATTATACATGAAAATATTAACTTCATGAATCTGTGCCGGCGTGAACCGTTGTTTCTTATTATTAAAAAAAGAATTGATAAAAAAAAAAAAAAAGACTGGTAAAGAGAGAACATATGGCCGTAACAAATTGAATCACCGCGCGTTTATTTACAATCAAATAAGATATGTATGAGGGTGTGTACAGGAAAGAACTATAATATAAAAGTATTATGCACATGCTTATATTTACATTCTTTAAATACCTTTTTCTATAATCTTATTTCCGTTAAGTCTTCGTGAATTTAGTGCCCTTAAAACTTTCGTATTTAATAGATTTCAAAAGAGCCCTGTACGTCAACTGACGTTAAATGACGTTGGCAAAGTTAAATAAAACAAAAACAAAGGTTTTTGATTTTTTTAATGTCCAGACAAAGCAGATGCGGAAGAATATAAGAAAAGATTAATGATTTTGATGTGATGAAAAATACGCTTCATGTATTTACAATGACAACGGAACTGTACGGAATGAGTCTGATTAAAAAAAGACAATGATAAAGAATGGTCTTCAAGCAATGGAGGCGGTATTATTACATAAATTTGAACACGTGCGTCCACAAGTAACAAAAGAGGTCACAGCACTAAACCGTCAGTCCCATTTCTCCAAAAGAACTTAATTGTTCTTAGCTGTACGCAATATATTTTAATGATCTCAGAGTGTTCAAAAATTTGCAACAAAATTTTACATCACAACTCCCTTTGGCCCAAAAAAGACTAATGTTAATTTTGATGTCCATAGGTAATGGGATTGAATTCTGTTTTTATATAATACTATTGTTTCCGAGCAATATTTTAATGTCTTTAAGCTTTTGCAAGGAAAATTTACATCACAGCTCTTTACGGCTTAAAGAGAACCCCTTTTTGATATTAAGGTCAAAAGGTCAAGGTAAGAATTCATACATTAAAAATAACATTTTCAAGCTAATAACTTTTAAAAGTTGTATTTGTCAGATCTATTCTTCAATTTATTATCATAAATCCATATGGCGTGACCTAAACCTTTATTGATTTTGAGGTAAAAGGTTATAGGTCAAGGTCAAAATGATTTTCAAATCACGCTGTGAATTTTTAATGTAACAAGTTCAGTTGACGCTTAGTAGAAAAATACAGCGAATGTAAATATTGCATTATAAACACCATAACACCATGACTTTTAAAATAAATTGTTAACTTATCTGATTTATAACGAACTAGGCTTATAACGAAGCGAAATTTCCAGTCCATGGCACTTCATTTAAAGCGTATTTTACAACATTTGGTTTGCATATACGTATATATATTTACCACTTTCGTTTCCAGGCGATAATTGTTTTTTAAAAAAAAAATTTCAGCTTTTGCAATGAAATTAAAAATCACAGGCCGTACTGCTCGTGGTCCCTATTTATATAAAGCAGTTCGTTAATAAGGCTCATTATTTAAATTGTATTTTAGAGGAACTGGAATTTCATTCTACAAGTGGTAATCCTGAAGAGGAAATTCTTCAAAATCATGTCAGTTTTGAATATTTTTAATATCCCATACAACCAAAATGAATTTGAATTACCATATCTATATACTGGATTCCGTAACTGCATAAAAATCCTTATAAACAAAGATACATACACGTAGCGGGTTCCAGTAAATGTACTACCAAGCCTTATTCTTTTTCAAATATTATAGTGTGTAACAATATTATTATATTCGATAAATGGTGTAAATTAAATGTCGATACTTAAAAATTGTAAGGAACTTTTGGAAAATTTGAAATAACAAATTTGTCCCAAAAAAAGACTTACAAATGTTAATTTTGATGTTCATAGGTCATAGACATGAATTCTATTTTTAGATAATACTATTGTTTCCGAGCAATATTTTAATGTCTTTCAGCATTTGCAATGAAAATTTACATCGCAGCTCATTAACCGCTTAAAGTGAACTCTTTATCTTGTCATTGGTCATTTGCAAAATTATTTAGTTAAAAACATTCTGATTGTACACACAAGTACAAAATTGCTTGAGTATCTGATTGACAATATCTATATGGTTTTTGGAGACCGATTATTCCAAAAATCTATCGGAATTCCCATGGGTATCCATTGTGCCCCGTAATAAGCAGATCTATTTTTGTATTCATATGAAGCAAAATTAAAAACTTATACGTGAAATGAAGAAAACACTTGATGTGGCCTTCTACTTCGATATATCCTGGTTAACTTCAAGTTGAAATAAAAGATACCACATACTAGTATTATGACAAATCTGTTTCATATTTGGATATTTTACTAGAACAAGACGTTAAAGAAAATCTAACAACAAAGCTTTATGATAAACGTGATGACTTAATTTTCAATTGTCAACTTCCCTTCCCTTTGCGACAATATAACTTCAATTATGTAATGGGTTTATATAATTATCTCAGTTATAAATTCGATACGCAAGATCTGAAAGCTCTCTGTATGAACAATTTCTAAAACGAGGTTCGTTATTGATTAACAAGTTAATGAAACTAGACTTTAACCATTCTCGTTAAAAGTCATCTTTTGGTAAGTTCTATGGTCGACACAATGACCTTGTCAGCAAATACAATCTATCATTAAGTCGAATACTGACTGCTGTTTTCTAACTAATTGTTAGGCCTTCATTTACACTGAATTGTCAACGGATTTTCCCATTACTTCCCGATCATATCAAGGAGCACATGGCTAGTGTGATCGGTCGGCTGGGGATGCTCACATCTCCATGGCACCTGATCCCACCTCTGATGTTTGAGAGGTCCGAGTTTACTCTTCTCCAAAATTGTAATTGCTTAATGGACTTTTGAGATTGAATACTGTTAGTATATATATTTAGTGAAGCAAGTTTTACATTAAAATAATTTTTTAAAAAAACACATTGAATTGTATATAAAGAGCATTTTTTATTGCCTTTTGTCAATGTCAAGAAAATTTACAATTGGTACCGTCTACGGTGAAGCGATACTAATCTGGTCATATTGTACACCTAATGGCAAGGTGCCAAAATTGACCACAAACGTGTAAAACGTGGTAATGATCCATTAAGACCCAAACAATTTATAAAATGATTCTTCTTGCATATTTACGATGAATTGTTAAACTTTCAAATCAATTTTAAGTTAAAATTTTTAACCTGTGTATGCCAGACTTTTACCAAAATGATTTTGTGGTCCCATCCTATCCTATCCTTAAAAGCCTTGATATCCTATCTTGGTTCCGAAAGCTTTAATTTGTAGTGCTAAACTAACTTTTGGTGCCCTTCAATCCTAACCACAGAAGTCTTGCTATAAGGTTCAATCCTAACCATGGAAGAAGCCTCGATTTGTGGTCAAATCTAAACAACAGAAGCCTCGATTTGTTGGCCAGTCCAAACTATAGTAGCCTTGATTTGTGGTCTAATTCTATCCACAGATGTCTTGATTTGTGATCCAATTTTATCAAGAGAAGCATGGATTTGTTGTCCAATTTTTATCCACAGAAGCCTCGATTTGTGGTCAAATCCAAACCACATTAGCTTCGATTTGTGATCCACTTCTAACCACAGAAGCCTTGAATTGCATGTGGTCCAATCCCATCCACAGAAACTCCGACATGTGGTGCAATTTAAACCACAAAAGCCTTGATATGTGGTCCACTTCTAACCACAGAAGCCTCGATTTTTTGTCTAGTCCTATCAATGGAAATTCCGATTTGTTGTCCACCCCTATATCTTCAAAAGCCTCTATTTGTTGTCTATTCAAAACCATAAAAGCCTTGATTTTTAGTTCCATCCTGTAATCGTGTGTTTTGCCCATCCTAACTGTAGAAGCATCATTCTGTGGACCACCTAAGTTTTAAAGCAATATGAGCTGCATTTTTGAGAATTTTATATTGCTGGTAAAATGTGTTATTATGATTAATCTGTATGTAATCTAAATCCTTATGATCAATAAGATAAAGTTTAAAAATGTTTGAAGAAATATTTCTGTTACCTAATATACTGTATTATATTTTATTTCAGGACAGTAATTCAATTTTGCTTCAATAAAAGCTTATTTTTCCAAATTAAACAACAGAAGTTTATAAAGCTATTTTATGTCATTGAAACAGTTAATTACAAATTTGAAATATTGTTTTCCTATGTCAATCATGCAATATTGCTTTAAAAATATTTAATTCAAGGACAAGGAAATTTCTTGATTTGAAAAGTATACACAAATTGAGAATATTATTATGTAATATATTATTTTTTTGACATACTGTCGTTCATTGTTGTTTTTTAAAAAGAATTTTAAGTAATATGTCCTGCAGTGCTGATGTCAAAATTTTCTATTGCAAAAATGTCATACACTTATTCAAGGACAAGGACATTTCTTAAAATGAAAATACAGTATTCCACTTGCATCTCTTTTATTTTCACTATTACTTAAATACCTCCCTTTGGAAGGGACTGGCCTTAAATTCTGTTTGCAAAGACATATTGAGAAATATATATTAAAAAAAAAAAATACACACAGACACAATATCCCATGACGTTAATAACACAGTCATGTGCCCTGTTTTTTACAGCAATAAAAGCGTTTAGCTCTCAAAATGTTAGGACCCTTTAGGACTCTGCTTCTCTCCTGATGCCATTTGGACGAATGTCATCTCAAGGGGAGGTAACACATTTATCTGCGTAGAAGATCAGAAATCATCAAATGAAAAAGTTTTTAATTGAAGATCTAGGATGTGACAAGAGCTAAATTTCCAATAAAAGGACAGGGAATGTTGCGTTTAAAAAACTGTTTATGAACTTCGTCAGGAAATGTCCCACTTTCTCTTGGTTCACTTTTGTGTTTTAAATCTATTGATAGATTTTTGATTATTTCTTTATTTCCATTTTATGTTTGTTTGCCTTCATAAAGTCACCGAAGATTTCTGTTGACCAAGATGTTGACATACTTAAACCTCGTCAATTATTAAGTAACATTAAACAACCGTTACGAAAGGTAATTTGGATGTTACACTGAGTTCCCAAAAGTCACATTTTACAAGTACTTTCAATAAGAGAGAATTTTACTGAAAAAAACCAACTGATAGGCCTATTGGATAGAATTTTCGCTTTTCCGAGAGTGGTCTAAAAAAGTTTTTAAAAACAATTTTAATGTTTATATATATATATATATATATATATATATATATATATATATATATATATATATATATATATATATATATATATATATATATATATAAATAGCAATCTGCGAACCATATCTATCCTCCAATTTTCTTCCAATCGGAGGAGATTCAAATGTAAGAATTATATCGAATACAAAATATGGAAAATATGTAAATCTTATTACAATATCATCTTCATATATCAGAATTATTCATTTTTAAAACTGTATTTCAGAGAAGCTTTCCTCGCAGTTCAGTTGAATTTCTTCAAAATCACATATCAGTGTTTAATACTTTAAACAAACATGTCAACCAAGAGTATGTTCTACCCTATCTATAAACTGGATTCCAAAACGACATCATAAAAAATCCTTACAAACAGTTACATGCATTCCACTGTCCAGCGATTGCTTTACAAGGCCCTTAATTTTATTCTTTGCAAAAAATATTGACTACTGTAAATGAGAAACATCAGTAAACTACAATATATTCTAGTGGTAGTGTAAATCAGATGCGTTTTCTGAAAAATCCAAAGAAAATTTAATATCGTAGAATTTTACTTAAGTTAGTAACATTAAATCTCACAACTTTTCTACATTGTACACATCTTATCCTAATGATAAATTAAATCCAGACTTTTTGATATCATAGACATTGCTTTTTCAATACAAAAGGAAGTCGAAAATTTATTTCTTGTGATTCATTATCTGATTGTAAAAGATAAATCAATCAAACAACTAGATTATATGATCAACGAGCTGATTTCAGCTATTCCATCTTCAACTTTCCTAATTTATATTGTGAAATTCAGCTGTCACCTGTCTTTGGTGTTGCATGTAAAAACAGTTTTTCCAAATGAAGTGATAAAAGCCGTGGCCCATGATGGTAATTAAGATTGAGTAAAACCCTTGCCCATAGTGGTAGGATTGATAAATGGAATGTCCGTGAAGGTAGGATTAATAAATCACATGACACACCGTGGTAGAAATAATAAAAGTTATTACCAAAGGGGTAGGAGGGATAAAAGCCGTGGCTCATGGTGGTAGGATTGATAAACGTTGGTCCATAGCGGTAGGATTTGTCTCAAAAAAGTTTGAGTGTGGGATTTGAATGCAATAGGTAGGGGAAAAATCTCTTCTCAAGGACGGTCACATGATTTGTTGAATTGATTTGAAAGCATTTTCTGATGACGAAGAATAAGGTTTCTTCACATTATCCCTTAGATTGGTAGTATGTCGGTGTAAAAGGCTATGAAAGTTTTATAAAATATTTTTTGAAGTCTCTTAATCAAGAACAACCAGTCTATGGATAGTGATCTGGAAATGCAATACTAGTATATGGAGATAGCGAACAATATTCAAGGTCAAAAGTCAAACAGAACAAATCGGGTGAATATTAAACACGGACCTCTTTAAAAAAATCAGATATGGGATTAAGTGCCATGGAGGAGTGAGTATACCCTGCTAGCCGGTCACACCCGCCGTGTGCTTCTTGTCATGATCGGGTTATAACGGGAAAATACGACAACAATAAATATATAATGGCCTGACGTTTGGTATGAAAAATATCAAATAGCATTTGACTTTTAAATAGATTGTATTTGGTGACATGGTCGACCATGGTTGATTTATCTTTTACAGTCAGATGATCAATCACAAGAAATGAAATTTCCGACTTCCTTTTGTATTGAAAAAGCAGTTGTCTATGATATCAAAAAGTCTTAATCTAATTTATCATGAGGATAAGATGTGTACAATGTAGGAAAGTTGTGAGATTTAATGTTACTTACTTGAGTAAAATTCTACGATATTAAATTTTCTTAGGATTTTTTCAGAATCAACATTTGATTTACACTACCACTAGAATATTTTGTAGCACAATGCACATGAAGTTTCCCATTTACAGTAGTTATTTTTGTAAGGAATAAAATTAGGGGCGTTGTAGAGCAATTGCTGGACAGTGCAATGTATTTTAATTAAGGAATGAAGCATATTTCAAGTTATATTATACGATATAACATAACTTGGGGCAGTTTACGCTTTATAAACCGCGAAGTGGAATAAGACCTCACGATGATTAAATTTTTAAGTAACGTCAAGCGGGGTAATACGTTTTTTGACGTAACTCATTGTGACGTAGGCAAGTTATGTTATCCAAAATGGATAAAATCTTTTATCCAATCAAATGGCTTGTCACAAGTAGAATTAAATTATTTGTTTGTAAGGATTTTTTTATGATGACGTTTTGGAATCCAGTTTATAGATAGGGTAGATGATACTTAGCTTGGTTGACAGGGTTAAGTTTTAAACACTAATATGTGATTTTGAAGAATTTCATCTGAACTGCGAGGCAATCTTCTCTGAAATACAGTTTTAAAAATGAATGATTCTGATATATGAAGATGATATTGTAATAAGATTTACATATATTCCATGTTTTGAATTCGATATAATTCTTGCATTTGCATCACCTCCGATTGAAAGAAAATTGGAGGATAGATATGGTTCGCAAATTGCCATTTACTAGTAATTTTTCTACCTGGTATACGATTTTTTTTACATACCGGTATTTATTTCTAAATCACTTATATGTTATTTTTTTTATTTAAACATTAAAATTGTAAGGACCACATTAGGATCCATTATCCTTCTTTTAGTAAAATTCTCTCTTATTGAAAGTACTAGTAAAATGTGACTTTTAAGAACTCAATGTAACACCCACATTACCTTTCGTAACGGTTGTTTAATGTTACTTAATAATTGACGAGGTTTAAGTATCTCAACATCTTGGTCAACAGAAATCTTCGGTGACTTTATAAAGCTAAAAAAACATAAAATGGAAATAAAGAAATACTGTATAGGGGGAAAATAACTCGCGGTGTTAATATTCGCTATATTCACGGTGTTAATAAATCCGTGAATTCAAGAAACAGTGAATAAATTTTCAATAATCTCAGTGTTTTATTTGGAAATTTGAGAACAGAGTACGATAGGTTGACTACGACAGGTTGATATACATGTACATGCAGTACATGGCCGTTTCAGTAATTACGAGTAGTACTCGTCATTCAGTTATTTTAATTATCACGCTTTACTTTAATTCAAATCGGCAGATAATAACTCGTGTTTGTTCAAAAGCTATTTTAATACCCAACGCTACATGTTTCATCAATCAAAACATGTGGGCCATGGATTTTGATCACCCGTGCGTAACTAATTTTACCACGCGTATTTGTTACCTGCATTATCATGCATGTTAGTTTTTTTTCAACATTTTGGTTTTTAAAAATCATTCAAATAAATATCAAATTTACTGAAGATGTGGAAGATATTATTTCGGCGAACTACATAAACACATTAACTTCCGTCCAGTGGTTTTTCGCCGCGTTGTATTGAAGATCTTGGGTGTACATGCACTCATCGGAATAGCATATAGGAAAGTCATTTAGAGTGTAGGACTTTTAATAACTGCACTTGTTTTAATTAATTATTAATCAAATCCATCAATTTTATATAAACCTACCCTTTTGTTCGTGAAATAAAAACAACGCCGAAGAATGTCGTTTATATATGTAGCTATGGTATGGATTAAACGAATATAGACAAGGGGGGGGGTAACTTTTATTATATACCAATTCCGCGAATTCAAGAAACCGCGATCGTGTCAGATGAGAGAAAAACGCGAAAATTACAACCCGTGAAATTAATCCCCTATACAGTAATCAAAAATCTATCAATAGATTTAAAACACGAAAGAGAATCAAGAGATAGTGTGCCACTTCCTGACGAAGCTCATATTAACAGTTTTCTAAACGCAACATTCCCTGTCCTTTTATCGGAAATTTAGTTCTTGTCACATCCTAGATCTTCAATTAAAAACTTTTTTTTTCATTTGATGATATCTGATAAATGCGTTACCTCCCGTTGGGATGGCATTCTTCCAAATGGCAACAGGAGAGAAGAAGAATCCTAAAGGGTCCTAACATTTTGAGAGCTAAACGCTTAATTATTGCTGTTAAAAAAACAGGGCACGTGACTGTGATATTAACGTCATGAGATATTGTGTCTGTGTGTATTTAAACATCAATTCGACACGATGTTCTCTCCCCTCCCCCCCCCCCCCTCTCTCTCTCTGAAGATATTCTTGTTTCTGCAACTTGAGTGTAAACAACTTTCATCATTTTGAGATTGAGTGCGCATGCCCAACATGTAAGACACACATTCCTGGCAGAGGGAGAATTTTTGCCAAAAACCCTGTGAAAAAGTGAAACTCGGAAATTTAATATGCAGTGATATTAATCAAGATATTCTTCTATGTGTTATGTGCAGATTTAAGTAGTTTAAGTGTTAACATAATATGTGAATATATTATTTGACTTAAATACCACATAACAATGGGGGAATCTATGCACATAGTCTCCATAATATCAAACAAATATACATTATCTAATTGATACAAAATAGTCAAGTTATGATTTGTTTAAAACCAGAGTTTTCTCTGTTATTGTTTAAGTTATTAAACTTTTATCATAACTTTCTATGCTCATATCCTTTTTCGCTATTAAATAGAAAAGTCTTTGTGCATAGTATTCTCTACAATCCGTTAGCATTTTTGATTTTTTAAAATGTGCCTACTTCCAATTTATTATCATAACTTTTAAAAAGTTTTTGGCAAAATCCCCCTCCAAATAATCAACAACAAGAGGCATGTCTTTTTTTCCCATACTTTTTTCAACTTTTTTCCAATTATTTGTTTTTGACAACTGGGGGTCAGCATTATTCCTATCATCATACAGACATTTATGGGACATAGGGAAAATAACATAAAAATACTGTCAGTAAACTGCCAAGGCCTGGGGGATATAGATAAAAGAGGTGATGTTTTCAAAAATCTAAAAGCTAAGAAATATAATGTTTATTTTCTTCAAGATACACATTTTGTGGAAAAAGATGAGAACATGATAAGAACACAGTGGGGGTATAAAGCTTTTTTTAGTTCTTTTAAATCCAATTCAAGAGGAGTTGCTATCTTATTTAATAACAATTGTGAAGTAAAATTATGCAACGAGTTTAAGGATAATGAGGGAAATTATCTTATTTTAGATGTCATCATTGAAGACTTACCTTTTTTATTGATAAATATATATGGTCCAAATTGTGATAGACCCAATTTTTTTCTAAGTTTACTTAATACAATAGAGGAGATAAACTGTTCTCAACACATTGTTATTGCAGGTGACTTCAATTTAATTTTTGATAAAGAGTTAGATTCAACAAACTACAAAAATTTAAATAATCCTAAATCACGACTTGAAGTTTTAAAACTTATGGATGCTTTAAACCTAAAGGATGTATATCGTGAAAATAACCCAAACTTAAAAAGATTTACATGGAGACGAAAAAACCCAATTAAACAAGCTAGGCTTGACTTTTTCTTAATATCAGAATCTTTGTTTACCATGACTCCTTCTGTAACTTACGAGAATAGTTATCGTTCTGATCACTCACCAGTTGTGTTAAGTTGTAAATTAAATGAGTTCATAAAAGGAAGAGGATTCTGGAAATTTAATAACTCTTTACTAACTGATAAGGAATTTGTTAAAAAGATAAAATATAAGATTGAAGAGGTCAAAGTTCAGTATGTCTGCCCTGTTTACAATATGGAAAGACTTAGCTGTCTAGGTAATGATGATATTCAATTTACTATTAGTGATCAACTTTTTCTTGATATTTTACTAATGGAAATAAGAGGAAAGTCAATCTCTTATTCCACTTACAAAAAGAAGGAAACAAATGAAAGAGAAAAACAATTAGAAAAAGAAATATTTGAATTAGAACAAAATTTAACAGAACAGTCAATAAATGAACTTGCAGAAAAACAAACAGAAATAGAAGACATAAGAAAAAAAAGGTTTAAAGGACAATGTATCAGGTCAAAGGTTAAATGGATTGAAGAAGGAGAAAAACCATCAAAATACTTTATTAGTTTAGAATCAAGAAACTATGTCAGTAAGCAAATTCCAAAAATAGAAAGAGATGATGGATCATTTGTTTCTACTCAGAAAGATATTTTAGAGGAAACAAAGTCTTTTTATGAAAGTTTATATAAAAAAAGGGAAAATGTTGAATCTGAAAATGTTCATGAAAAATTAAAAAATTATAAAGATATTCCCAAGTTAAGTAAAGAAGAATCAAATAGTCTTGAAGGTCCAGTGACAAATTCTGAAGTTCTTAATTTCCTAAAACAAATGAAAAATGAGAAGAGTCCTGGCCCCGATGGATTTACTTGCGAGTTTTTCAAATTTTTTTGGAAAGATATAGGTTCTTTTATTACAAGAGCAATAAACAATTCATATGATCTAACACATTTTACAGAGTCAAATAAACTTGGAATTATAACTTGTATTCCAAAATCAGGAAAACCAAAAACAGTTTTTAAAAAACTGGCGGCCAATTAGTCTACTAAATGTAGTTTATAAAATAGCTTCAGGTTGTATTGCTGAACGAATGAAAACAAAATTAGATACATTAATCAATAGAGACCAAACTGGATTTATAAAAGGAAGATTCATAGGGGAGAATATTAGATTAATATATGATTTGATGCATTATACAGAATTAAACCAAGTACCTGGTTTACTAATGCTTATAGACTTTGAAAAAGCATTTGATACAATTTCATGGAAATTTATATATCAAACATTGGACTTTTTCAACTTTGGGCCCTCCATTAAAAAATGGATTGAGACTTTCTACAGTGGTATTAAATCATGTGTAATACAAAATGGTATTATTTCAGACTATATATTTCCTCAAAGAGGCTGTAGACAAGGCGACCCAATTTCACCATATCTCTTTTTGTTATGTGCAGAAATACTTGGAATTCTTATTCGAAATAATAACGACATTAAAGGCATAACAATCGAAGGCGAAGAATATAAACTTTCACAATATGCTGATGATACATCCCTTATTTCAGATGGTTCACCTACCTCAATGGATGGTATTCTACGGGAACTCGATTATTTTGCAAATATTTCGGGTTTAAAAATTAACTTCTTAAAAACAAAAATGGTTTGGATTGGAAGTAAGAAATATTCCAAGGAAGTTTTTCACCATTCTCGGTGGAAGCTTGATTGGGATAATTCAAACTTTGATCTGCTAGGAATAAAATTTTCAGTTAATCTGGAGGAAATGCTTGAATTAAATTACATGTCAAAATTAAATGATATTAAAAAACTCCTATGTAGTTGGAGTATGAGGAAACTTACCCCAATTGGTAGATTAACAGTAATTAAAACTCTTATAATACCAAAACTAAATCATCTGATTCTTACACTACCAAATCCTAAACCCGAATTTCTAAAAATGTTTGAGACAGAGTTGTTTCATTTTTTATGGAATAGTAAAATACATAAAATAAAGAAAAATGTTATAATTCAGGACTATAAATATGGAGGGCTGAAAATGGTAGATTACACAGAATTTATTTCTGCACTTAAATCAAGTTGGGTTAGAAGACTCATTCACTCAGATGCAAAATGGGTAAAGTTGTTTAAAGCTGAACTAAAAACAGACATTGAAAACATGTGGATAAGGGGCTCAGATTACATTCTAAACTTAGCAAAGAATTTAACAAACAATTTTTGGAAAGAGGTCCTTAATTCCTGGGTAAGACTTATAAATATAAACCAAGAAAACAAACATGTGTTATTAGAACATATATGGAATAACCCACATATAATGATTAATAGAAAATCTTTTTTCTGGAAAAGCTATTTTGATGAAGGCTTTGTCTTTTTAAATGACCTTTTTGATAATGATGGTAACTTTTTAAGCTTCGATACCATAGTAAACTTAAAAGTGAAAACAAATTTTGTTGAATATAATGGTCTTAAGAGGGCTATATTAAAAAGACTGAAGTATGCAGGAATAGAGGACATTAAAAGATTAAAGGTTATTGGACCAAATATTCCACATTCAACTTTCATTTTTTATAGAAGTAATAAAGGGTGTAAAGATATGTATAAAATATTTATAAATAACAAGAGAGAGCCAATCAGTTCTCTTTTAAAATGGAATGAAAATAATGTTTTCTTTGATGAAGCAGATTGGAATAAAATATTTGAACTTCCTTTCAAAGTTACTCAGGAATCCAAATTTCACTGGCTCCAATTTCAAATATTACACAGAATTATTCCAACAAATTATTATCTTTTTAAATTGAAGTTGATTGACTCACCAGCCTGCACTTTTTGTTTAAGTGACTTAGAAACAATTGACCACTTGTTTGTAGAATGTTTCAAAGTAAAAGATTTATGGTGTAGGATTGAAGAATGGGTTTTGGACAAATTTGAGATGCATTGTAGTTTTGATAAAATATCAATACTTTTTGGTAAATACGAGAACAGGAATATTTGTAAATTACAAAACTTGATTATACTTACTGTAAAGCAATTTATTTTTGCAAGTAAATATAAAAGTATTCCAAAATTAAGTATCGACATCCTAATAAAGAGGATTATAGAGAGAATTTTTATAGAAAAAGTGTTGTTATTACAAAGTTGCAAATATATGGAATATGAAAGGCACTGGCAAAAAATCTGTGATGTACTTTGAAAAAAAAAATCATTTGTTTTTATGGAAAAATGTAATTATATGCTAATTTCAAGGATTTACATTAGCTAATTATAAACATTTGAATGCATTTTTCTACTACTGCTGACCCCCCCCCGTTTTTTTTTTTTTTAAATAAAATAAAATAACTTTCACGTATACAAGTAAACTTTGTACTGCTGTAAACGAACGAAATTATCAAGACATTTACCGTGTATATGTGTTTATATGCTTTGCTTATATATATATATATATATGTATAGTCTGCTTTGTGTACTTGTGAAAGTCAATAAAAAAAAAAAAAAAAAAAAAAAAAAAAAAAAACTTTCATCATTTTAGAAATTGTTCAATTTTAGATCTAAGTCATACTCTTGCATATCGAATCAACTGAGATATAAACTCATTACGCATGGGATTCATATCTGCATACAGTAAGTAAGGAAAGTTTTCCATGGCAGTACAATTGTTCAATACATTGTCTTAAGGGTAGTTTGGAGCAACAATGAGAGATAACACTGTTCATAGTAGCAATAAAGTGTTTATAAATCCTCTGAAGAACTGCAGGGCTAAAGTGACTCAGGTTAGCATTGTTTCCCATGGGCTAATTGATTACATAACACCTTTTTTCTGTCACAGAGGCTTTTTAGCGAATAAAAGTCCTTTCGATCAATTCATTTTTTGTCTAGACACAATTTCTTTTTTATTCCAGTCCAAAACTATAGATATACTTATAACATGTTTACAGCTGATAACATTATTTCAAATCAAGCAAATTAAGACATAATCTGATGAGAAAATAGCTTCTATTGATTTAATTTCATCATTAGTGCTGTTTCTCAGAAACAGGATCGCTATACCATTTCCGTTGATGATGACCTTTTCATGATAATTTACCGTCGATTTTTTAAGGAGCAATGACCCTGTCTTCAAAGAATTTTGTTTAGTTGATGCAATATAACGCTTCAAATTTACCACAAATTAACCTTATTCTTGAAAAAATAATTTGTAGCTAAAACATATATTTCAGACATGTAGGACTTAAAAATAAACTATTTTTTCAACTTCTCATGACTGATTTCCTTTTTTAAAATATATAATTAGATTCAAATAAAAAATAGAATGAGCTTATAAAGTTGTATTTTTATTTTTAAAATTCAGAAATGATTTTTATGTTAGATCATGTTACTTTGAACAAAATAAAATAATTGTAAGGCATAATTTACACACTAAATTGTCGACAGATTTTCCCGTTATTTCTCAACACATGGTGGGTGTGATCGGTCGGCAGGGAATGCTCACTCTTCCATGGCACCTGATCCCACCTGCGATGTTTTGCAGGTCCGCGTTTGCTCTACTCCAATTTTGTATTGTTTAATAGACTTTTGAGCTGGAATACTGTTCATTATCTCCAGTATATTTTCTATATTTCATTAAATTATATTACACACATCTATTGCCTTGCTGACTTATTGGAGCTGAAGAGACAAAGGGTTGTTTTAACAGAATTTTCTCTGTAAAACGTAGCGGTTTAAAGAGCCAATGGTTCGCTGGCAGATATGACCTTGTATATTGTGTAGAATCAATGTAGATAACGTAACTTAATGGAGGTGACAGAATAGGATCAAATAAATAAAATAGAATTAGTTTATAATTTTTTGATTAAAATACTTAATATAAACGTGTCGTAAACCATGAAAAAATTGTCGAAACATTATATCCTTATTTTATAGATGTAAAATTAACAGACAAAGGATGTTTAAATGTTCTTTGTTTGGGTGCATAACATGACGGCCACATGTTTTTAATTTGTCATTATCGCTACAATATAGCATACATTACCGCTGAATTCCAATGCTCTCAAAGACGTAATATGTACTTGGAAATAAAAGAACTTAAACGTTACTTCAATTTAATATATTATTAGATTCAAAAATCAATGCAAAACTGTAATCAGGGAATAAAACAGGGGCCCTGGATATTCCAGGATGGGATCAGGTGCCATGCAGGAGTAAGCACCCCCTGTAAACCCTATTTAACAATCAGGAACATTTAATTTAGTTTAAAACTTAAAGCCTAACAATTGATATGAAGTAGCGACATAAGGTAAGGTTATATAAGAGAAAGATTGTTAATAAAGTCATAAGAACGACCATAGAATATTTGAAATGCTGACTTGAAACAAGGTTATTGACATCCCCGTAAGATGAACTTGTCTAGACTTTCTCGGTTTAAAATTAGATCAGGATTGAATAAGTTTGGAAACATAAACACCGTTAGGGGTGATAGCGGGATATTACTATTGAAATAAATGAAGAAAGTGAAATAATCTCTTGTGTAAAGCAGAGTACTTGTTAATTGGTCATTATCGTCTTAGACACTAAAACATCCTACCATTTACACAAATTCGATTAAATCAACACCTTAAAAATTATCAATTAATTAATCCCCGACACCAGTTAATATAAAAGCTAATTTGTTAAGCGATGTAGCAGACAACCAAGAAACAGGATCAATTTGATATAAATCAATACGAGGTAATAAATTAACCTAATGGAAGTACTGTCACAGTAAAAACATTTTAATGTACTTGAAACTTGGGATGGAAGAAAATAAGTCAAGTATGCGGAGGAAAAGTACGCTTATGGCCCGAGGTAGCGGAAAGGGATGTTTATTTTAGTCCGGACATCTTCCGATGATCCCCTCTTTCTTTTCTCCAAGTTCGAAGAGATTTTGGTAAACTACTTGATAGCTAGCAAAGCTGATTGAAAATATTTCGATTAATTTATTACATGCAATGCTTCTTTCATTTTATGGATCAAATTTCTAAAGAATACAAAACTGAGCTTAAACATGGCATAGTCTTAGTAAACGAAGACAAACAAACAGCAGATTTAGAATACTAGTAAGTTGAATCAAGTCTTATTTAAGAAGAAAGTACAGTTTCAATACAAATTAAGCCCTATATTATTCTAAAATATGAAAGTGATATAAGAAATTAAAATTCATTCTTTCTGAATCATAGGAATTCTCGGTAGTAAGAATACACAAATGGTATTTCTCATATGACCTCCTAAATGCTAATTGTGACGTCATTAACTTGTGCATTTTCCCGTATTTTCTTAAAAAGTTGCAGAAGACATCAATTTTCAGTGGAATTTTCTTTTAGAAAACATACACTGCCACCGTCGCCCGGAAAGATTTTGAGATAAGTGATTTTTCATAGATGTTTGCACAATATATCCAAAAATTAAAGCGGGCGACGGTGGCAGACACTATTTTCTAAAGGAAAATTAGCAGAAAAACGAGTCATTTTGAAGCATTTCTGCATTTAACTTAAAAATGTACCAAATTTATGACGTCATATTTCAAGAAAGGTTCTTCATCATGCCATATTATTTAATGATTTATCATATTCATCTACTCAACTATTGTTAAAGCCAATTTCACAACTTTTTAAGAACAATAAATTTTTAGGGCACAATAAAGCTCAAACTGTACCGTCTTCAATTTACTTATAAAACTTGCTGATTGGGATTAGAGTTTAATTATAATTAAAAAGTATAGAAAAAATCCCTGTACACGTCACAATGTTCAAAGTACTCAAAACTTTATATTCGTAGACACTTTCAAGAACATGCAGGCGATATCAGCAGAAAACAAGGTGTGAATCGAATGCATGTTAAAATAATTCCCATCAGAAAATACTTCTGGAAGGCACCATTCTTAAGATTAATTAACTCAATTTACTTAAATGTGAGAAAGGTGGGCGGACATTACATCCATTCCAACAATTTCATTTTGTCCTTAATATTAATGTATTCATTATTACAAACTAGGGCTATATACATGTAGTGTAGAGTATACTGCTTTAAAGGTGCTATGAGTCAAACTGCACCTTCATATTGTAAAATTTATTTTTTCATAATTAATTTGGGTGACAGTTTTTATTAAAATCAAGGGATTCATCAAACTCTGAACACCTGCGTTCATTTGCTTTATGTATAAAATGCTTATAAAATACTTGGGTGCCAGACTTTAAAAAGACTGCATTAAATTTTTCTCTCTTTTAACACTGAGTACATGTTGAAGATTCTTTTTTATCCCAGCTGACATAAAAAATTATCTGATTTAACAGATGCATGCTCTACGTACGAACAACTTAATGACAAAAAAGATTATGAAACAAGAATATCAAAAGTCTCGTTTAAAATTATAATTCTATGGTTGATACCATGGCCTTGTCAGCAAATACAATCTTTTGTTAAGTCAAAAACTGACTGACGTTTTTCATACTTATTATATTGTAAGGTGATTATATACGCATCTACGGAAGCCCGTTGGTGCCGCGTACGAAAAATATTTTATCTGGCGGCCGCCACATAAATTATTTTGTAAAAGGTGAGTGTTATTGGGTTAAGAAGATGGATGTTGACACAACCGCTGCTTATTGATAAAAAAGTTAATGATAAAAAACGAATTCTGAAATATTGGAACACCATTCTTAGAAATCCAAAATGCAAAACTTTATTTAATTCTCAACCAATCATAGCTTACAGCAAACACAAGAATATAGGTGACGAGATAACCCGGTCTCACCTAAAACTAACACCATGATTTATGTCCGTGACCCCTGATGAGGCTTCTTAATAACCAAAACACTCTACAAATACTTGCATAATTCAAATCAAATATTAATCTGCTCTATGCAAAAACACATCTACTAGAACTCTGGATTGGAGTGTTGGTTCATAATAAATCTCTTACAAGTTTGGTTGATTGATGTTGCTGCTATTATAATTTTTAGACTGTATCCACCTCTGAAACCACACGTTAAAACATGCTCGCGCATCAGGAAGCCAGGTGTTATCTGGGAGCCGCCATATAAATTATGTGGCGGCCACAAAATATTATGTAGCTGCCGCCAGATATATAAGTGGCGGCCGCCGGATAAATATTTGGCGGCCGCCAGATGTTATATAGCGGCCGCCAGATAAATTATGTGGCGGCCGCCAAATAATAAGTGGCGACGCCACATATTTATCTGGCGGCCGCCAGATATACAAGTGGCGGCCGCCAGATAAAATATTTTTCGTACCTGGCACCAACGGGCTTCCGTACGCATCGAATTGTCACAGGATTTTTTTCCTTTATAACCCGATCATAACACAGAGCACACGGTGGGAGTGACAGGTCGGCAGCGGATGCTCACTCCTCCGTGGGACCGACCTGATCCCAACTCTGATGATTAAGAAGTCCATGTTTGCTCAGTTCAGTTTGTTGGAGTCTTGAGATTGAAATCTGTTATTTTTCTGCATATATTCCATGCATTCTCCAAAATTTGCAACGAAATCGGTAAAATACAGTGAAATCACAAATTTCCATGGGGGTTTAAGTTTTGTTTTCGAGGTATGAAGAGACCCATGAATTTATGTCCACCACGAAATGTAAAATATTACATACATATGTACTTATCAATTCTTCATCCACGAAATCAAATCCCCACAACCCAAGAGATATTCCTCAAAACAAGAAATTTGACCCCACGAAAATATGTGATTTTACAGTATTAAAAATATTTTAAATTCTATGTATAAAACAAACTTGTAGAAAAATACCTTAAGGTTGGGGTTAATTTTATGACTTTTCTGAGTCTTAGAAAAACGATTATGCTTCCTTCAGTTCATGAACATGTTTATATTTTTATTCAAGTATTCATTGAAATTTTTGTCCATTTTGTATACTCTCTAATGTTTTCGATTTTTACGGAGAAGGATATACTTAAGGTTTTAATTCTTTGGAAAAAAATTGTTTTCTTTGTTTGGAATTTCGTTTACATAAATATGAACGTTTTCTCATATTCTTTTATTTCTACTAAGTAGAAACGCCCTCACATATTCTATTATTTCTTTATTAATTGTTATGAATCCTGGCATTTACTACATGACACGGTGTTGATCGCGGACTTTGATGGAGGCTATTTAAAGAATGTGCATGTGGGGAAAAAGTCTAGAATTTCTATTAAGAAAAAATACCAGGAATCTCGGTTAATTGTTGGAAGTTTCCTTATAAACACATATATTGACTGTAGAAAGTACTTTTAATACCCTTTCGATAATATTGAGCAATTAAACATTCATTTACCTTGTTATCCTATCATTTAATGGTAGATAACAGCTTATTTCGTTCTAAGTGTAAAATATGAAGAAAAAAAAACTCATTTTCAAAGACGTTTTTTATAAAGATCCCATAAGTACAAGATGGACGTAAACGGTTTGGTGCGCCTTAATTGGACCAAATCTTGCTTCAGAGGTAAAAGAAATATCAACTTTCAGATGTCCTCAGCTCTGTGATACATGTATATGAAGAAGTTCAGATTATATTGTAATTATTAAGGTCTATCGGTGATTTTTCAATTTTTCTCAAAATAAATACATGAAAAGAAATGTCTAATGGTTTATATCGTTATCATGTAAAATCAGTTGTCAGTTGTCTTTCATTACAAACATTACAAAGGCCTACGTTTCCTATACCTGTATGCTTAGTTTAAGTTTAAGCAAGTTTAACATATGTATAACATTGAAGGAATGAGGAATTGGTTTGCAAAAAATATTATTTGAAACAATCTATAATAGTTTAGACCCATATGCTGCCAACAAAATACGTCACTACGTAAAATATTGCCTATATCAATATACCAATTTCTAGTGTTGTATCTTTATACTCCACTTTTTGTCTGTTCCCTAAAAGTATGGGTTTAAAAAAAATTGAAAATCTCCACTATTTTTGAAGACAATAATTCTATCTTATAAAACAAAATTGAATAGCTTCATTCTGGACAAGATAGACTCAGATCCCCTTTTTGACCCAGTGATTTACTTAAGGTGTCTTTTAGAATGATGCAATTTTATAAATATTTAAAATCATCAACAAAATTTAAACCTTAAAACCATAGGCTCTCAATTGCAACTGGTAGATGGATTAATAAAGATAGATATTGCAGAGTATGACCTAAATATGATGAAGACTTCTTTAGTAGATGGATCCATTATGTAAAGGAGTGGCTACTTTTATCTTCTTTACGTAAGAAAGATATCGATAAACGATAGTGTACTTATATAAGTGCTCTTAACTTTGCAATTGTTTCTTTCTATCAAGAAATGATTATTCAGTAAAAAAAAAATAGAAATCTTTTATAAATTGATCATGTCAATGGTCATTTGGAAAATTGTTTTGTAAAAAAAAAAAAAAAACATTGTCATTATACAAACATATTCTGCAAAAATTGACGAACGTTTTTAGTACATATGGTTGAGCCATTATTTCACTGTTTTACATCCATGCACCTTTTGAATCGTTCTTCTTGGATATATATAGGAACTTCCATGGGTTGTGTTTGGATATGATTATAATGCAGTAACTTGCGTGTTTTCTATCTATCCTTCTGTATTCAATAATCCAGAAGTGATTTTTTTAAAAATAGATTACATGATTATTACGTACTAGTCCCTTCTGACAAAGCAAGCAACAACATCTATTGTCTTCGTTTGTACTGCTCATTATAAACATTGTATTTTAGAAGAACTTGGATTTAATTCTACAAATGGTAATCCAACTTATATTCATACTTCCCTTACTAAGGAAGAAATTCTTCAAAATCATATGTCAGTTTTGAATAGTTTTAATATCCCAAAGAACCAAAACAAAGATACATGGCGGGTTCCAGTAAATGTTCAACCAAGCCTCTTTCTTGACTCCTCACTAAGATATTAACAGTAATGAAGGAGAAACGTCAAGAGTACTGTGCAACAATATATTCAAGAAGTGGTGTGTAATTCCAAACAACTTTTGGACAATTTGAAATCACAAGATTTTTTACAAAATTCAACAGCTTAAAAACTCGCCTTCAACTCGACATTTAGATATATGATATATGGTCAGAGATATAGTAAGGTTAGATATATGGTCAATTTATTGTCAATTAACAATGGCAATTTCCATTCTCGTGTCGATACGATATATTCTGGTGATCTTGAGATAAAAGATATCACAGAGTATAACAAATCCGTTTCATATTTGGATATTTTACTTGAAAAAGACGATAATGGTAATCTAACAAACCAGTTCTATGATAAACATGATAAATTTAACTTTTCCACCGTCAACTTCCCTTACTAATGCGGCAATGTACCTTCATCACCTGCATGTTGAGTTCATATATCTCAGTTGATTTGATACGCTAGAGCATGCTCTACGTTTGAACAATTTCTAAAACGCGGTAAATTATTGAAAAACAAGTTGGTGAAACAAAAATATCACCAGTCTAGTTTAAAGTCATCATTTGGTAAGTTCTAGGTCGATACAATGACCATGTCAGCAATTAAAGTTTATCATTGAGTCAAATACTGAGGGGCTATTTTCTATACAAAATTTTGGGCCATTGTTTATACACTGATTTGATGACAGATTTTTTCCGTTATTCCCCGTTCATGACAAGGAGCACACTGCGGGTGTGACCGGTTGGCAGGGAATGCTCACTCCTCCATGGCACCTGATCCCACCTCTGATGTTTTAGAGGTCCGTGTTTGCTCTGCTCCTATTTTGTATTGTTTTATGGACTTTGATATTGAATACTGTTCGCTATCGCCATTATCTTCATTTCATGTCTTTCATTCTATTACTGAACCTTTCATCCTCGCAATGTCAGGGGTCCTGAGTCAACATGTTGCCGTTGGACCCCGGACAGATTTCACTCGATATTTGTGGGCCGAAGGAAGCGACGTCTTTCGGAAAAATTACTAATCTTGATTGTTTTTCGTATCTCTTAACTAAGCACACTAAGCCATTCCATGATATAAAAAAAAAACAAACTTGTTACACATGCATTTGAGGTGTCAACTGAATCCTTTTTATTGCATTATCTTACTGTTTATGAAACCTTTGATTTGATTGTTGGTTCTCAAAGAGAATAAAGCTCTAAAATTTCTTATAACGTGTTGACTCAGGACCCTGGCATTGCGAATATGCGAACCTTTGGGTATTTTTTTTTTACTTTTAAATGAAGTATTTTTTAATTTCATTATTTGATTTCATATTCTTCCTTGGCTAATATACTAAAAATTGAAACTACTAGTATTCATTAATTTACATAGTTCATTTTCAGGAATGTTATTATCAGAGATATTGGAGTTTTAATGAACAGAGTTAATAATACATATAATGGTAAAATTATTTCTTATTGATTTCATTTAACATTAAATGGCAGTTCACTCTAACATGTCTAAGTGAGTAAAACTCACAAGGAATGAGAGCTCTTCAGTGAGCAGTGTTTAGAGCCTCCTTAAAAATGTACGACTTACCGGAGATAATTGTAAAATAATAACTTCTATGCACTTTCCCTCTTTTCGTGTTACCAATGAGTGTTCTATGAGGGACGAATTTTAACTTCATTAAAAAGTAAAAAGTTAAATAATACTTCATTGACTTGTCTCTAGAATGTTTTTGACAAAGTTTCAGAGTATGTGCATTGAGTCTTTCCACCCCAAGAGGAACATTGATGCCAAATGTAGATCTACGCTCTTAAAAATGAGTGCAATATGATGAATAATTAAAATACATTCATAGTAAATAAAGATCAGGCAGCTACCCCACTGTTTTAGCAAACTTTAAAAGTTCATGTAAACCCGAATATGGGGGAATTAATGGTCTCTAGTTAAATTCAATTCCAAGTTTTTCTCCATTAATGGGCAATTCGTTTTAAAAAGTCTTCTATCTCTTTAAGAAAAGATTTCTTTGCAATTTGTCTGGTCAATTAACCTAAAACAAAAGAAATTTGACGTTTTGGAGTCTGCACTTGCGTTATAATAATAAGAAAGCATTATAATAAATGGGTCACCAGTTTAACTTTCTGAATAAATAATCTATGAGCTATTATACATTTTGGCACTTAAAATCAGCTTATATGAAATAAGTGGTTTTCAATTATACCATTCAATTACATTGAAGCAAATTGCAGCAGCTATTGACAAGTTATTCACTACCAATCATCTAGAAAACAGCAGTGGTTTATTGTTGAAAAAATGTTTAAAATCATCCATCTGCATTTTTATTGTAGTTCTTCTGATCACTTCATTGTTATGTTATTTTATGAATTTTAAAAGCAGAATGCGTCACTATTGTGTACTTTATAGATACGTCACGGCAGTGTATTTTATAGGAGAATTTTATTTGTGGACTTTTGATCTTGAATACTGTTCGCTATCTCCATGTTTCATTTATAGAGACTGCTGTTATATAAAACAAAATTACAATGGCGATCTTTTTTTTTTCAAATGCATTCAATTCATTTTCTGCATGCATCTTTTGGCCAATGAAACATTATTATTACAGTGCTAACTACTTTGCAAAATTAAGTGCTAGAACTAGTCATACACAAAGTTGACTTCTTTATAGTTTGTGCATCTTTGTTAAAAATACTAAAATTTGAAGATTAATCAATGTAAAATGCTTCCAGAAATCAAAGAAAATTTCTTCATAAAAAAAAAATTGCAACTACGGCTGAAATTTTATAATTAATGCAATTTTCGTGAATAACCTCGAGCTCATCGTTTTACTTTTTGATTTTCTGTCACCTTTTAGGAGATGGGGAAGGCATATTGGCTAGGAAACGTATCCAGATCTAAGGATACAGGGATGTCTGCTTTGTGAGGAATGGAAACTGGGCGTGGAGAAGTAGGACCACAGAGGATTTACTATACGAACCAGTAAGTCCCTTGCTTTTATGTTTTCAATTGCTCGCATTTAAAAAGATAGCAGGCGGCATGAAGTATAGGTAAGTTTAAATAGACTGGGGGGGGGGGGGGGGGGAGGGGGGAGAGAGATTTGATAATTCATGAAATTTGCTTTTGTTATGTTTTAATAGAAGAAACATTGAATGATATATGTAATATTGATCCAATTCTATTATTTGATTTTTTTTTAAGAAATGAGGGATTTGTATTTCCTTAATGCTCGAAATAAATCTTACAGACTTTAGTCTACATTTCTTCTTTAAATTTGAAGGAAGTAGAGAATTGATAAATGTGACCTCGAACGACATTTTGAAACAGCATCACTTCACAGGATGCAACAAATGATGGGAAAAATATACTGGATTAATGGGTTCGTGCATTATCACTGCTATTTTCATCAATATTTTTGTGTTTCTAATTTGTTTCTAATTTTCTATTTTTCAGTTAAGACATTGTGAGTGAAAAAAGGGGAAACTGATAATGTCTAGACAGGTACTTTTGATATATCTATCTCAGTTTCGTAAGAATTCAGGTTAGTCACCTCTGATGAAAAAAAAATCACTTTCAATTAAAGGGAAAATAAAATGCTCCAGGCGCTCTCCTTGTAAACTGCAATGTAAGTTAATGCAAAGCGAACACATTTTCTTAGTGAAATTTTCTGTAGAAATTCTTACTTATCTTACTCCAAATTTCAATCTTCCAGCGTATGCCATTCTTAGATTTCTTATTTTCTCTTTCTGATACTTTAAAGCTGCATGTTCATCAAAAATTGAAGATTTAAAAGATCCAGGGTTCGGGTATGTTCGGATCTCGGCTGCGACTGCCCTAAGTCGTTAAAATATGGATAGCAACTGTGATTTCGCCATGCGCTCGGCAATTTGAAGTGAAGTTTGCAGGTTCTTCGGATGTGACCTTAAAAACCCAGGCGTTGGCACGATAAACCCTCACTGCTCAATGGCCCTGAGTGCTGATTGAAGGTCAAAATTTGAAGGCTTTCACGGATATCTGGTGAAGAATGAATGAAAAGTTCTCGAATGGGTTGGAAAAAACAGTCATACATATGCATGAAATATATGGAGATAACAAACAGTATTCGAAATCAAAATTCCATAAAACAATACAAATAGGAGCAAAACAAACACCGACCTCCAAAACATCAGAGATGGAATTAGGTGCCATTGAGGAGTAAGCATCCCCTGCAGCTGCCGATTGGTCACACCCTCCGTGCGCTCTTTGTCATGATCGGGAAATGACGGGAAAATACGTCGTCAGTTCAGTCCGTAAGTAATGGATCAATAATAAGTATGAAAAACGTCAGTCAGCATTTGACTCAGTGATAAATTGTATTTGCTGACAAGGTCATTGTATCGGCCATAGAATTTACGAAATGATGAAACGATGACTTTAAACAAGATTGCTGATATTCTTGTTTCATCAACTTATTTGTAAATAATTTACCTCGTTCTAGAAATTGTACATACGTAGAGCATGCTCTTGCGCATCGAATCAACCGAGATATATAAACGCCAGTATACAGGTGATGAAGGTACATTGCTGCATGAGTAAGGAAAGTTGACGATTGAAGTTAAAGTCATCACGTTTATCATAGAGTATTGTTGTTAGATTACTATTAACGTCTTTTTCAAGTGAAATATCTAAATTATGAAACAGATGTGTCAGACTGTGGTATCTTTTTATCTTTTATATAAAAGATATAGGATATATCGTATCGAAATAAGAATGGAAATTACCATTGTTAATTGACAATACGTCGTCGATATATCTAAAAGTCGAGTTGAAAGCCACTGTAAGATTTTCTTCTTTTCATGCATACGATTTCGAACAAATCCTACTTCATATGAATACATAAATACGTCTGCTAATAACGGGGCGCAATTGGTTCCCATGGGAATTCCAATAGATTGTTGGAAGATCTGGTCTCCAAAAACCACATAGATATTCTCAATTAGAAACTCGAGCATCTTTTTGATGTCAACTTCAGAGTACTTGTGTGTACAATAAGAATGGTGTTTTTTTTATTAAATAATTTTGCAAATGAGCAATGATAAGTTAAGTAAATTTACGAGTTCTATTCTTTTTGAAAAAGCTGCTGTCAATGATATCAAAAAGTCTGGACGTTAATTTATCGTTGGGAATGGTTGTGTATAAAGTTGAAAAGTCGTAAGCTTTTAAGCTGTTGATTTTGGTAAAATCTTGTGATTTCAAATTTTTCAAAAGTATCAACATTTGATTTATACTACCTTTTGAATATATTGTTGCACAGTACTCTTGACGTTTCTCCTTTACTTCTGTTAATATCAACTTCAGAATACAATTTTTTAACAATATTACTTTGCAAATGACCAGTGAGAAGGTTAGTAAATATACAGATTCCAATTACATCGTAAAAGCCGTGTGTCAACGATGTAAAAAATCATAAATTTATTTATCGCTGGAATGGTTGTACATAGAGTTGAATAGTCATAAGTTTTGATGTTATTAATTTTGGTAAAAACTGTGAATTTAAATTTTTAAGCATTTCCATCTGATTTAGCTGCAGAAATGTAGCTCTCCGAAAAAAAAAATATATTGACAGGAGAGCTATGGTACCACCTATTGAAAAAAAAACTGTATATTTCTTGCGCACAAAAAAGTGCGCTGTTTTTTGATTTATTTCTCCGTGTTTTTAAAACTGTCCCTCAAAATATTACCAACCGCGTGTTCCCAACATACATGTATACTTTTACTGTTTCCACAACAAACCACTGCCATTTTGGTTTGCAAGACAGTTCGGTCCAACGCGCTTCGTGCAGAAGTCAACTACTAGAGTACCTGATAAAGGAGTAAGGAATATTTTGAAATTGAGCTTTTTCGCAATGAATGTAAGAATTTGGAAGAATTAATCCAGAACCAAGCGTGATTTTTTGTGCGCAATAAATATACAGTTTTTTCAATGGTTGGCACTGAAGATCCCTATTCTGTCAGTATATATTTTTCAGTGAGCTACAGTTCTGCAGTTACATCTGATTTACAACACTTCTCGAATATATTGTTGTACAGTATTCCCAGTGTTTTTTCTTCCCTGTTGTCAATATTTTGGTAAAGAGTAATATGCAAAAGGGCTTGGTAGAGCAATTACTGAAACCGCTATGTATCTTTTTTTTTTTTTTGGTAAGGATTTTTATGAAATCACGGAATCCTTTAAAGGTATGGTTATTCAAATTCATTTTGGTTTCTGGGAATATTAAAGATATTAAAATCTGACACACGATTTTGAAGAAATCCTCCCCTTAGAAAGAATGCTATCATGACAAGAAGCACACGGCGGGTGTGACCAGTCAGCAGGGGATGCTCACTCTTCCATGGCATCTGATCCCACCTCTGATGTTTTAGAGGTCCGTTTTTGCTCTGCTCCTATTTTGTATTGTTCTATGGACTTTGATGTTGAATACCGTTCGTTATTTCCATATCCTTCACTATGGGAATACATTTGATTATTTCCTATCTAGCTTGTAACACGAGCTTTGATTGGTTACAAAGTCGGGTGTAAATTTCCGTGCACCCGATTTGAGCCGGGTGTAAATAAAACGTGACGTCACAATGCATACATTTTCTATGATAAAAACCAAATAACATGACGTCACGATACATTGTAGTACGTTGTTATCTTATCGATAGATTGAGACACACTCTGATGTTTACAAAGCATTTTTATGGGTACAAAGGAAATAAATTTCTTATCCAGGTTCAATCAAGGGTGTACGGGGATTTACCCCGGGTTGTATTCCATGTAATATTATGGAATAAAACCCGGGGTAAATCCCCGTACACCTGGATAACTAATATTACCGCTAGTCGAATTAAATCCAAGTTCCTCAAAAATATACTGAAACAAGGAGCCGACATTGTTGTTCCCTGCTTTGTCAGCTGGGATGAGTACATCAAACATATACGGAGATATCGTACAGTATTCAAGCTCAAAAGCCCATTTAACAATACAAATCAGGAGCAGAGCAAACACAAACCTCTAAAACATCAGAGGTGGGATCAGGTGCCATGGACGAGTGAGTATCTACTGCTGACCGTCTTCCACATAAAATTTACTATGAAATTTTGACGCCAGTTGAAAGATCGAGATTCCCTAAATAAGTAATTTAAGGTCCTCATCATTAACAATGTTTACGTCACCAGCAATGAATTGTCCAGCAGATTTGTATTTCTAGGGTGAAGAAGAATACGAACACGTAGGAGGATCATATTTCAGTGTTTTTGATTTTTTAAATTAAAAAGTTTTTTAATGGGTACAAAGGAAATAAATTTCTTATCCAGGTTCAATCAAGGGTGTACGGGGATTTACCCCGGGTTGTATTCCTTGTAATATTATTTTTTTTAATTAAAAAGTTTCGAAGAATTGGCAATGTACATTTGTAACAAATATAATGTGTGGTGTTTAACTTGACATATGGTGCAATACAAGACTGCGAGTAAGAATATTTCTTATATTAATCGCGTAAGTTCCTTTGTGGGCTTATTGAAGCTATACTAAAAAAAACGAGTTGTTTTAGCAAAATTTTCTTCCGTAAAACATGACTGTTTAAAAAGCCCATGATTTGCAATAGCTATTATCACACATCCGAGCCTGTGTATTCTTGTGAAATTAAATATTGATTTTCCTAGACTTTTTTAAGAAGACTAATTTCAAAAGTTTCAAAAGGACAGATCGAGTGTACGAGGGCTGTTCAATAAATAATGTCCTGAACTATATGACATACATTACAGATATCATATGACATTAAACTTGACCTTCTCTCATTATTGAATCTTTCATGTACAACATAATGCCTGTTTTATAGACAAAAGAGCAGGTGGATTTCAATTATAAAAAAATTATATAATGGGCATCAAAAATGGGTACCCTCCTTGCCAACAAAATTTATAACAACTTATTTACTGGTCGCCAAATTTCAATAAATAATATTTGTTGATGTATGATTGACTTTAAGACACATAGCTAATTTGATGGACATCATATCAGGAGTATTTTACACTGTTTTTAAGAGACGTTTGACGGTAAAAAAGCTTGGTACTCAAAGGTCACCCTATATTTTGGAAAATGAGTGAAAACGACCTTGTCGAAAATGCAATTTAATCTATCACATTAAGTCAAATTCCGATTGACGTTTTTCATACTAAGTGGAAGGCCATTATATACACACTGAAGTATCTACGGATTTTTTCTTTATTTTCATATTCAGAGGCACATGACGGTGGTGACCGGTCGGCAAGGGATGCTCACTCGGCCATGGCACCTGATCCCACCTCTGATGTTTTTGAAGTCTGTACCTATTTTCATGGGTTTTTTTTTAAATATCTCGGATTCTGAGATTTTTTATGCACGACACAAATTTATTCCGTTTAATCTTCTTTTGAAACTTCTAGCTTGCATCGACATCAGCTGAAAATTAGACATGGAGGGGCCTTAACATCGAATTAGGCTTCTTGAATAAAGCATAATTGTCTTTCATAGGATTTATGAACTACGAAACACTTAACTTCAACATGATTCTTAAAATTCATTTGACACACTACGTAATAGTGGTGGTGTTTTTGTCCCGTGCCTGATATGGTGTACCAATCGGACTGAGAGAATTTCCGCTTCACTTTAACTCTCTGTGACAGCAGGGTTAAGCTCTATCTACTTTTTAATCAAGAAGTCAATAGCACTTTTCAAATCATCCTCCACATCTCGACGCGTCACGCTCCGACAGCAATGTGCGCGCACCTGTCAAGATGTTCAAACATAAACAGAGAAATTGAAACAAATGCAACACTAGTAAAACATTTCTCAGGTATTAAGACAATTTTTGAAATGCTGTGCTGAAATTATAGAGGGAATTCTTATGATTGGTGCCGATAATAATTTTCACTGATATGATATGAGGAACGGCTTGTGAAAAAATAAATCATGGGTACGGACAATGCTGAATTTTGGGAGCGATGACCACAAAAAGAACTCTTAACATCACTTTTTAATAAGGTGGGTGAATCTAAATTAAATACTTAATACTTATTTTTTTTCTACATCTGAACTATTCAGAAGTTTTAGATTTGTTCTTTAATTCAAGCGCTATTTGATTATGAGCATGTTGTATTTCTTAAAAGAATTTTGATAATAAAAGAAAAATTATGTAATTTTCACATTTCAATTAAATTAAATTAAATTGTAATGTGTCAAAACGTGCCCCCGACTACCTGGTAGTGTAAGGCGCCGGGGGATCACGAAACCTGGGCCTCAGGTTTGAGTTGACATGTAAAACAAGTTTCTGTGACGGCCGAAATCCCTAAATAATCGGGCGGACCGTCTCAAGTGCCAGTCAATTTAATATTTCCCTCTAAAACAGGAAGGTGGATCAAACGAGATTATGTGGGTCAGTCGTTTAATAATCATAAAAATCATTAATAAAGCAGATCAGGGTTAACTGGCAATTCGTTATCGTCAAAAATAAATCCGTACCACCACAGGAAACTGATGATAAAAAATGTAATAATGGCTTACCATGAAACATTGTAAAATTGAGCTAAATGGCAAATCATCATTTATAGACGATTTGTTTCATTCCCATTACCGAGTTCATTAGTTTTTCATTAGTGAGTAACAACTGATGCCTAAAAACAATTCAAAAAAATAAAAGCTCTGGTTTTTGCAATTCACCGATTTTCTTTCTGCTGTATAATGTGCGAGAAGTGCGCGTGAAGACATAAGCAATTAAATTCCTCAAAATCATCGTTATACATATCGTTTAGAACTGCATTTTTCAATACATCGTATGAATTAAGAAAATACAGCTATATTGTTACTAGCTACATCATCAGTAAAATAAATGCGATTTAATTCAGTATACAGAGTCATTTGATGAATAAATAAAGCTATAAAAAAAACAAGAAAATAAATATTAAACCTATGGTTGTTGACCACACATTTCACTGACAAAAAATGTTTTAGTTCGTTCCTTTTATTCTTTCGTTTTTTTTTTTAATTTTTTTTTTAATTTAATTTTGTATTTTGTCATCGTTAAATGTGTTACCGGTAATTGATATGCTTAAAATTGATTTCCTAAAAACACACAAAAAAAAAGATAAATTTAAAGTCTGCATAACTTTGAGAATGAAAATTAAGTCTAGGAACAGTTTGCAACTACAAAACATCTTTTATTTGATAGGTATTAAAAAAAACCTTAAGAATTTTCTCTTTTCCGCTTATGAGAAAAATAAAGCTTGTCTGAGAAATTCAATACCATTTTAGCTAACTGAAAGTCCAATGATATAGATAGAGTTCCATTACCATGTATACTTAATTTAGCATAATCCCAGGGATGTTTTGCCTAAGATCACATCTTGATGATCTGGCAAATATTTTCCAAATGGAACTGTTTACTAGGTGCAGATCCCTTGAAAGGATGAAATTTTGTTTTCCTTTACCTTGAAGAGATAAAAGTAGATTAAATAAATTAGGATACTTTACCTGTACAATAAAATTTTTATAACATTTATCATTAAAATTCTGATGATGGGGTTTCTATAAAGATAATATTAGTAAAAAAATTAATGTACAACAGACGTTAGAGCCAACGCATGAGTTTTAATCCATTTGCTTATGAAAGCAAGGATCGTTTGTAAAAAAAAAAAAAATAAAATAAAATCCTGTAAAGAATAATCCTTCAATGATTTGCTAAGTTCCATTGTTTAGATAAGTCTTCATATTTGATGAGATGGGGAGAGGTCTGGAGGTGGTAAACTATAAATGATGTAATGTTTGTCTTTAAAAACCCTGTTCGGAAAAAAATCTTCGGGATTATACTGATTATAGTTTAAATTTCTAAGAGGATATTGAATGTTTTAGAAAGGATATCAGATAGTTTCCATGGAACCAATATGTATTTAGGCAATGCCAGAGTTGGGTTTTTAACACTGAAACTAGATAAAACTACCCGAAAAACTTTCCAGTTTTGTGCGATTACTAACAAAGTGCTTAATACTGAGGACGATAATACATATAGGAAAACGTCGTTGGTGTATGTTTTTTTTATTTGAGTTCCTTAATTATAAAAAAAAAAAAATTAAGTGTAAGATTTTTATCGTTTAATACTGAGAGTACGTTGAGAATTTTTAATGGTCAGATAGGTTTCAAATAGATACTAGTAATAAAAATCATACGTAAATATCTTTCTTCCTATTCTTCATGAAAAAATCTGAAATTTAATCCACATGAACATTCAAATAAAATACACTTACATTACCTATATTTTTTTATTTTTGTGATTTCACCACGGCAGCTATTAACTTGATATATGTAAAACATGTAAATTCGTAGCATAATGAAAATAATTTTTTTCAAATAACACCCCTTATTACTAGTATCTAGGGGAATCTTTTGTTTCTCTTTTTCATGATGCTTTTCCATTTTATTCTTTAAAGGGAGGTAGGAGCTAAGAGAAAATAAATAATCATTAAGCTCTGACTTCAGTCTATCAAACATATTTTAAATCCATTTCTGCTAGTAAATCAGCATCTCACACAGGGCGATGGACAATTTTTTGTATCAAATGAGAAATGTAAACGATTAACGACGATTATGTGTCAAGAAATCAAACATTTATTTCAGAAATTTGAGCATTAAATGATAAATGAGATTTATAACATAATATTTTTTATCCCTGGGCATGAGAGAATCATTATAGGGTAGTTCTATTCTGTAGATAAAATATTTATCATACTGAAAACAGTCTAGACATACTTCTGGAGATAAATAATGGTCAGTTAAAATTGCCGAACAATTGGAAAAGGGAACATGTCATTTTCACGATGGTTATCCCCACAATTACAAATCCCAATTTTCACATTCTTTCACATTTTTTTTTTTCAGTAACCCTTCTTTTATATGAAATATATGAAGATAACAAGCAGTATTCAAACTTAAAAGCACTATTTTAGCCTTTTGAAATAAAAAAATGTTAGTATAGTTAATTAACAATGGGAATTTCCATTCTTAAGTGTCAACACGATATATCCTGCTGAGCTTGAGATAAAAGATACAACAGAGTCTGACACACCTGTTTCA
Organism: Saccostrea cuccullata; assembly: GCF_032062105.1. Taxonomy (NCBI): domain Eukaryota; kingdom Metazoa; phylum Mollusca; class Bivalvia; order Ostreida; family Ostreidae; genus Saccostrea; species Saccostrea cuccullata. Next base: position 210,570 of record NW_026925541.1, read on the forward strand.
TATTTTAGATTTTCTACTTGAAAAAGACGTTAATGGTACTCTTATAACCAAGTTCTAACGTGATGACTTTTACTTTTCTATCTTCAACTTCCCTTACTTATGCAGCAATTTGCCTTCATCACCTGCACAAGGAGTTTATATACTCCAGTTAATTCGATAAGCAAGAGCATCCTCTACGTATGGACAATTTCTGAAACGAGGTAAATTATTGACAAACAAGTTGATGAAACAAGAAAATCAACAGTCTCGTTTAAAGTCATCATTTCGTAAGTTCTTTGGTCGATACAATGACCTTATCAGCATATATAATTTATCATTGGGTCAAATGCTGACTGACGTTTTTCATACAAATTGTTAGGCCATTACTTATAGACTGAATTGACGACGGATTTTTTTGTTATTTCCCATGCATGACAAGGAGCACACGACGGTGTGACCGGTCAGCAGGGGATGCCCACTCCTCCATGGCACCTGATCCCACCTCTGATGTTTTGGAGGTTTGTGTGTGCTTTGCTCCTATTTTGTATTGTTTTATGGACTATTGTTCTTGAATACTGTTCGTTTTCTCTATATGTTCTATCATATATATACGGCAGATATTTGTACTAACTTGAATTTAAAAAAACAGATGTATATCATGTATACGGCATGCGCAGTTATTTGTACCTACTTGAACAAGTTAAGTTCTATAACTAATTTCATTTAGTTATTGAATGAAATATATGGAGATAACTAAAAATATTCAAACTCAAAAGTTCATGAAAATCTATTACAAAATTGAAGCAGAGCAAATGCGGGCCGACAAAAAATTAAAGGTTGGATCAGCTGCCATGGAGGAGTGAACATCCCATGTCGGTCAGTCACACCCACCGTGTACTCCTTGTCATGATCGGGAAATAACGAAATAATTAGTCAACAATTCAGTTTGTTTATAATATGGCCTTAAAATTAGTATGAAAAACGTCAGTCAGGATTTGACTTAATGATATATTGTATTTGCTTAAAAAAAAATTGTATCGACCATAGAACTAACAAAATAATGACTCTAAACGAGACTGCTGATATTCTTGATTCCGTAATTTGTCTGTCAATAATTTTCCCCGTTTTAGAAATTATTCATACGTAGAGCACGCTCTTGCCTATCAAATAAACTGAGAGCTATATAAACCTCTAATGCAGGTAATGAGGGTATATTGCTACATAAGGAAGGGAAGTTGATGATTTATAATTATATAAAGTAATTACGTTTATCATAAAGCTTTGTAGTTAGATAACCATTAACGTTTTCTTCAAGTAAAATATCTCAATATGAAACAGATTTGTCAGAATCGTTAGTATCTTTTATCTCAAGCGTATCGGGATATATCATATCGATATAAGAATGGAAATTACCATTGATAATTGACAATACGTCGTCGATATATCTTGCTGTCGAGTTGCAGGCCACAGCAAGTGTTGTCTTCTTTTCATGCATAAGATTTTGCACAAATTCTGCTTCACGTGAATAAAAAAATAGGTCTGCTAATAACGGGGCGCAATTGGAACCCATTGAAATTCCAGTAGGTTGTTGGAAAACCTACATAGTTTATGTCAATCAGAAATTCAAGCATCTTTTTAATTTGTGTGCACAATCAGAATGTTTTAAACAAAATAATTTTCCAAATGACCAATGACAATGTAAGTAATATTACGACTTTCATTTTTTATTGAAAAAAAAACATCTGTCTAGAAAGTCCTACGTTTTTAAGTTGTTGATTTTTGTAAAATTTTATGATTTCAAAAATTTCAAAAGTTCCTTGGAATTTTTAAGTATCCACTCTTCATTTACAACATCTTTTTGCAGTGCTTACCCCCTTTCAAAAACAAGCCCCATTTGAATAAAACTTTCTCTGAAAAGAATTCTTTCCTCGGGAAAATTTGCCTTTCCAGGGCATTTTAGCTATATATTCTACAGTGAATGAAAACCTCGTCAAATGGATTTAGCTTTTACTGTTGAACTGGCTGAATACAGTAGTCTGTTTTTATAAAGCTCTTGTAATTAAGTTACTAAACGACCAAGGAAATGTATCATTATAAAGATCAATTAAAGGATTTATTTAAGCGGTTCGGTTCACTGAATTTTTTAAACGCCAATGTGTTGCAAGGTACATGCGTGCGATGTTTTCTTTGATGATGAATTGAAGTTTAGTACATCCCAACTTGAAATTAAAAATTAGGTCAAATTTGTCATTAAAATTACTCTTAATTGACGGAAGTCAAGTTTAATTTTCGGTGCAATATACATGATATGCGAAGGGAAATTGACGAGATCAATCGTTGATCGTTATCTTTACCTTTCTACAGCACTTATATTAAGCTTTTTATTTATTAAAGACAAAAATAGAAAATATATTAATCATACTAATGCTAAAAGCTGTTTTTCTTCGGAAGTCGCATAGAAAAGAATTCTGAGATAGACCTTAGAATGTCGGAAAATAATATTTTAAGTCTTATTTAAACATTTTTAGTTTCACAACATGGTAGAAAGTGTAGTTTTTATGTGTTTATTTTAAAATATAAAGAAAAAACTAGTTTGAAAACAAAATTTATAAGTTGATTTCATGTGTGATTTTTTTTCTTCGGAAGTTGAATAGTAAAGAACATAAAAAACATTAGACAAGTCCACATGAACATATATTTCCCAAAATTCTGGAAAAAAGAGGCCATTTCTTATAATAAACATTTAGATATATCAAGGTCTATAGACCTTAGAATGTTGAGATTTCAATTTGTTAAATAATAATTTAGTCTAACTCAAACATTTATTGTTTCACAACTTTCCCTTGTGGACAATTACACCTGCCGTATGCCCCTTGTCATGATCGGATAAAGGAAAAAATTCCTCACTATGAATATCTGGGTCATTTTTGAAGACAGGTCTTTCAACAATTTGTTTGAAGTCTTATGGACACTTATTATGTTTCTTTTTCAGTCCCTTAGGTTATATATTCCTTTGACCAAACTATTCGAAAACTTCTGAATGCAAAAAAAAATTTTGCTGTAATCTTAACTTTGACATTCATTTACATGTCATGTTCATATCTGGATGCTTTTCCAACTTACAGACTGGCTAATGACGATAGGGACTAAATAGCAACGAAAACTGTTTGACAATCGAAACGATTTTAGCTTCTCCGTCGTCAACTTTCCATCTGTATAACTATAAAGTAATACCCGGTATCCCACCATTACCTGTGTTGATCATCATCAATCGCCATACTAATTAGATACTCAGTGGCATGCCCTGAGTACTATCAAAGACAGGTTAGTTACAAATTAGTTGATGTTGTAGGGATTCCAGCGTGTCAGGGATGCTATAGGGATTTCAGCGTGTCAGGGATGCTGTAGGGATTTCAACCCCGTTGAGTCAGCAGATGGTCGACCTGTGGTTGGTAAACTGAATTATTGATATTTATTTGGCACTTGATCCCACCTCTAATATTTGGGAGGTCCCTGTTTGCTCTGCTCCTATTTTGTATTGTTTTGTGAACTTCTGATCTTTAATACTGTTCGTTATTCCCATATGTTTCATTGATAAAATTAAACCTATGTTGGATATTATAGGGTATGATTCATGCAAAGGGAAATTTAAAAAACTGTCATTTCATAGAACACTCAGATACAATCCTCTGTACTCTTATCTGGTAAAAACCCGAGACAGTCAGTTCAGTTTATTTCCGATTGTTGATGTGATTGTTTTAATGAGGCTATTTAATAAGACTTTTTCCTCCATATTCCAAATCTGAATGAAAGAAGATAATTTCTTCCATATAAATATGTGATATTTAATATGAAAAATACTCACGATTCAAATCATTATTTTAGAGCTGTAATAATTTTTAAGAGAAATACTCACGATTCAGTTTATAATTTGAGGGTTATTTTTTAAATAATTTTTATCAGCTAGGGATCGGTAATTCGGTGAAAATCCGGAATAACAAGCTTCGGTAAGAGATTTCCGGAACTCAATTTTCCGGCGACATTGACCGAGTTGTAAAACATGAACTCTATAAAGGATATAACAGAACAAATGAAACAATGCCCTCAGTTTTTTTTAGCTCTCATTAAAAATCATATTTCATTCACATTAATCTGCTTTCCAATTCTTTATTGTTTTGAAAAATCAACTAATTTCCGTAGTGCAAATACCCACTGTCAAAATGCAATTATCTTTTAAAATATATGTAACCTTTTCTTTTTTAACTTCACTCAGGAAAAAAATCGGAACTCCAAAATGTCAGCTTTATACACGTGACAAATCAAAAATTTTTAGCTGTCATCCACAAACATGCTACCGAGATGCAGTTTTATGTTCGCGATACGGAGAGGTCGATGTCCTATACACACCGATAAACGTGCTATCATCCCGATTTATTACTCGACTAAATTCCTAAACAGACAACTTACACAGGACCAAAAAGGCCTTATCTTGCTATTTATTGTTATGGACATATATTTATACTGAACACAGGGTAAACTTTTGAAGCGAATTAATTATATTTTTTTGATGATGATCATATGACGGTACCTTTAAAAATTGAAAAAAAGAAATCTCATCTTTACCCTCGCCCATTTGTCAGCCTTGCTTCTTCTCTACATGGAATTTTGGTATAAAAACAAAGCAACAAGTAACAAAGAAAAACAATTGGTATTAATAAGTCAGCTAAAATACGACCGATTGATGATTAGTCATATTTGTTAATGGAGTCATTACAACGACTATAAAATTTAGGAAATGTAGACTATGAACTTTATTTTGATCAAAGAATGTTCCATGTATACCTGATCAATATAATTGTTCTTTCTTCACCTTTTACTTGATGAAATCTTGCTGTAAAGTACAAAGTGTAATTGATACATTTAGTAATTAATTCCAGGATGCCGAGAACTTTTGAAAAACTTTTGAAACGGATAAAAATTAACTTATCTAATGACAACTGTAATTGAAATTATTTTCAGGTGACTTTTTTTTTTACTTTTATTTCAAACCAGGATAATTTTCAAAACCATTGATCTGACTTTGTACTCTTAGATGAAAATCTCGTGTTTTATAGTTTATCTGTGAATTTCGTTGTAGGACTGGGTCATTGCCGCAATTTGTATATTTGATAATTACGTTACATACTTGTGGGTGATTTTAATTAGATCCTTCCACAAATTAGAGAAGCTATACAGTTTAAAGTGCATATTGAGAATTATTTCTGACGTAGGATTGGACAAAGTATAAACTGTCTACTTATATGCAGATGACGGAAATTCTGACACATTTTCATTTTATGTACTTTTGGAAGGAAAATATACCTTTTGTTAAAAAATATCCGACCAATTTATCATGTCAGTTTTGAGTGGGAGATAAATAATATTCTTTTTGTTTATGTTATTCAAACTAAACATCAAATAATATTTTTTCGATAATTGAAGGAAGCATATATAGATATTTCAGGCGTATTATACATAATTTCTAGATTATTTTTACATAAAATATATAGGTTTTAGACATAAAAAGATTTTGTTTCTCTTAATTTAGAATATCCTCTTTATGTGGAAATAATATTGTTGGTTTTTCGAATTGGGTATGCATATAAAATAAATGAATATATAATACATTAATTTTCTGCACAATTATAACTCGAACTGGTATTGCAGAAGTACATATTAAAATCATATTTTACCGATATTCCAAAAATTGATGTACAGAAATGTAGCTTCTCGATCGATGTATTTACTAAAAAAATACATTTAAATAATTTTTTTATGTAAAAGGATCGATCGTAATTACATAAATACATAATACTTCAGTATAACAATAAAAAATATGATTTTGATATGCACTTTTGTAATGAAATGAAAAAAAACCCCTACTATTATTAAAATTCTGTGAGTGTCATCACAATTTGTCAGTTGTAAATCAATCTGCGACTATCATTCTTTGCTACTGAGGGAACATTCTGTACAAATGCAGAGGAAAGAAAAAAGCTCCTGGCGATTAATATTCGCGAGTTAAAGTAAGTCTCGAAACTCGTGGAAATTTCTCGCACGCGAATAAAATTGGTTTACAGTATCTAAGTTGTCCATTATTTATCTTTCATTTATTCGTTTCCTTCTGATTTGAATCCTTAATTTGCAGCTGCTGTTTACTTATTTAAGATATGTACACAAACCATCAGTAGAAGTTGTCTAAGTATGGAGGCAATTACTTGGCAGGGGATAAACCCACTCCTCTATGGCACATGATCCCACATTTGAAGTATTAGAGATCCGTGTTTGCTCTCCTCTTTATTTTTATTTGATTGGACTTTCTGGCTTGAATTTTGTTCGTTATCTTTATACATTTCATTTATATAAAAAAAATAATAACAAAAAATAAGCAAAAAGTTTTTATTAAATGTGAGCATTATAACTTTTAAATATTTAAAATCGAACTGCAAAAGATTTCTTACTTCATGTACAAAAATACGTAAATGGTTATTTAACAACCAAGCTTCATGATAAACAAGATACACTTTTCAATCGTCATCTTCCAGCTTACTAATGCAGCAATGTACCTTCATCACCTACATACAAAGTTTTTATCAGTTGTTTCGATATGCAAGAGCATGTTCTACCTATGTACAATTTCGAAAACGAGGTAAACAAGTTGATGAATCAAAAATATCAACAGTCTCGTTTAAAGTTATCATCCCGTAAGTTCTATGGTCGATACAATGACCTTGTCAGCAAATACAAGATATCATGAAGTCAAATACTGACTGAAATTTTTCATACTAATCGTTAGTCCATTTTTTACACTGAATTGACGACGGATTTTTCCGTTATTTCCCGATCATGACAAGGAGCGCACGGCGGGTGTGACCGGTCGGCAGGGGAGCTCACTTCTCCATGGCACCTTATCCCATTCCTGATGTTTTGGAGGTCCGTGTTTGCTCTGTTCCTATTTTGTATTGTTTTATGGACTTTTGAGCTTGAATACTTTTCATTATCTCCATATATTTCATGATATCTATGGGATTTTTAAATTTTTCAACCGTCAGCTCCCCATACTGATGTGGCAGTATACCCATATCACCTGCTTGTATATCTCAGTTGATATACGTTCGACACGCTCTACATATCAACAAATTCTAATATGAGGCAAGCTCTTAACAAACAAGTTGATGACACAAGGATCAAAACAGTCTTATGAAGCTTTTTTTCCCTAACTTTTTGGTTAATACCACGACATTGTCAGCAAATACAACCTTTTAGTAAAAGCTGACTGACGTTTTTCATACTATTGTTTGTTCATTATTTTCACAATGAATTGTCTACGTTTTTCCCTGCTTGTCCCAATCAGGAAAAAGAGCATGCAGAAGGTGTGACCTTACGGCTGGGGATGCTCACTCCTTCATTTTATCTGATCCAACTTAATGTTGTAAAGGACAGTGTTTGCCCTGTTTATGATTTCAATTTTGAGCTTATTTAGCATCGTGCATTTTATTTATTAAATGAATCTTTAATTAAGTTAACCTGGTTTCTTTGCATGTGCCCTCTGCTCCAATTGCAATCAGGGTTGCTTACCGTTCATGCTATCCTCCGCGCAAATCAAAATATATACATTTGTGGTATCTCTACATTTACTTAACTTCGGCCTTCACAGGATTTGATCACGTGACCGACCCACTTCAATTCCCATTGAAGTTTATAAAGTTATTTATTACTTATATATACATTTGAGACAGACAATTGCATATTTGCGAATTTAAATTATTGCACTAATCGTCCGTCGTAGATTTTGAAAAATGACGCAAGGTATGACTAAACTAGGTTTATCGGTTATAAACTATAGTTTACGGACTGTAAACTATAGTTAACAACGTTATACTATATTTTACATCTGTAAACCATAGTTAACGCGATAATCTATGTTTCACAACCGTAAACTATACTTAACACCGAAAACAATCATTTGCGATTGCAAAACATAGATTATCTGATAAATACAGTTTCACGATTTGCAAACTATAGTTTACAAACCGTTAACTATAGTTAACGATCTGATAAATATAGTTTCATGATTTGTGAAACTATGATTAACAACTCTTAACTATAGTTTACGATTGTAAACTATAGTTTACAAACGTGAATCTATGTGTATCAACAAAATCTATTGTTAACACTTATGACAGACAGATAAACTTAGATTAGCATTCGTAAACTATAGTTAACAACCGTTAAATATAGTTTTACAGATGAAAACTATACTTAACAAATCGTTAACTATAGTTTACGGTTTGTTAACTATAGTTTACAGTCGATAAACCTAGTTTATCAATTGTGAAACTAGGTTTATCTCATTTTTGTGAATTTGGCGTGCCATAGCAAGGTGTAAATCGGGTTGCATGGCGGTTACGCTTCGAATTCATTAGGTTAAGGAATCTATTTCGATGGGAATATTTTGTGAAAGGCTACTTGTGATCAGTAATAGTGAACAGATTGTTGTCTGGGAGTATCTTTATTCGTGAAAATTGATAATCGATGCTGAAAAGACAAGAAACACGTCCGAAGTTTGATGATAAAAAGTTGGAGGAATTTCGGTCGCCGGGAAGGGATGGATGGATCCGATGGATTGAGACACTTGTCCGAGCCAGTTAATTTGCAATTTGATCAAAACATTCTACGATTTCAGTAACTTAAGGTATAGCCTACTTTTCGTAAAACGCTGATAAACACAGAGTCACTGGCGACAGCTTTACATTGAACTACGAAAACGCCTAGGTGTTTGGCAGCTGTTCATGGAATGATTGCAATGATGTTTTCCAAAAGATTTACATATTTATCGTGAGTAGAATTTAAAGATAAAATGATAGTTTATCATGAAAATTTAACCAAAGGTTTACCCAAAAAATAAGGATGAACGTTACAGACTATTGCAGCTAACAAAAGTGAAAAAGAAATGTAAACAAGCGTTAGTTTTCTCTATGTACACAGGTTAAATCGATAGCCAAAAAGCTGTATGGAATACTTGTTTACATTGTAAATAAAATAATTATCATTTTACTTGCTTATTCGTTCATTTTTATACAGGAAAAGCAAGTAGAGCAGGTCATTTTATAATTTATGTACCGGTAGATATTATTGCGCCGTGTGATTAGGTCACGTATTGACCTCTGACCTCTGACAAACTTCATACAGAATTGAAGATATTTTCTCTCTGTATGTTTATATAATGGAGAGATACCACAAATGTATATATTATATAAACATACAGAGAACAAATATCTTCAATTCTGTATGAAGTTTGTCAAAGGTCAATACGTGACCTAATCACACGGCGCAATGATCTCTACCGGTACTTGCTCTACTTGCTTTTCATGTATAGAAATGAACAAAATAAGCATGTAAAATAATCATTATTTTATTTACATTGTAAACGAGTATTTCATACATTTTTTGGCTATCGATTTAACCTGCGTACATAGAGAATATACACATGAAAACTAGCGTTTGTTTATACCTTTTATGATACTTTTCACCCCTACTAATGTGTTCGGAACCTTTTTATATTTCGGTGTTCTGCAGATTATAAAACCCGATGAGTTCAGAGTAGCTCTGACAGTGGCTCTGGCGAGAGTTAGCGAGACTTCAGCGAGATAGGGTAAATTATTCACGGAAATTTGGCTAGGAAGTGACTAGCACGTGGAGACATGGTAAACAGAAAAGTTATGTTGCGTTTTAGTTTTCACCACCCCATAACATCATTCTGTAGAAATGTACTTCAATCGATCTTTCTTGAATTCATTCAAGTTTAAATTATAAGTATTCTCTATTTTTTTCTGCTGTCATGAATTAAAATTTATTTTTAGACAAATATTTTGCATGGGAACCGGGACTATATTTTTTGGCGTCAGATTAGCAAATGAGGCACCAATGCGACTTTAACTGACAAATCAGATGAATGAGAATTGCATTATGGGCTACTACACAAATACTACAGGAATTTTACGCTTGATAAATTCCTTTACTGTACTATCGGTGAATACAATTGTCTGGTGGATTCCCTGGCCAACACACGTTATCACGAGTATAGTTATGTGAAAGAATGTTTTGTCCATTTAAATGCATACGAGAAGCTGCTCGTTTTCCTTACCCTTGAAGTGCTGGTGTTCTGAACTTGACAGTAACTACGTATACATTTTATTTAAAAACATATACGAGGGTCATTCAAAAAATACGTAGACAATGCTTCTCATCGTCATATGATTATTACAAGATTATAGATCAATACATTTTCGTAAACATAAACATTTATTTTGTCGAAGTGTGAAGTTTCATTCCATTTGATTAAATAGAACTCATGTTAGCCAAAATTTAAAGCAACATGTTTTGTTACCACGGAGCACGGTTAACCAATATTGTAACGTCAACAACAACGCTGAGAAGGTTGGTCAAAAGTATACTCATTTTTTTTTATGTCAAACACAGTCTGTAATGTCTTCCCCATTCAAAACACATATCCACAACACTTAACACCTAGTTTGCTAACAATTGTACAAATATAGCTTGAATAAGAATGTTATTGTTTTCAAATTCTTTAAATTACTATGCAACTCTATTATTTCTGCAACATTGAAGCACATATCACGTTCAATGACGTTCCTAACTCTTTTGACAATATTTTTATCTTTAACCTGTTTCTTTACAGACAATCCATCGTCCGATTCAAACTCGCTACCACTCAAAAATTGTGTTTTTAATTTAATACAAATACACAGATTATTTTTCATACATATCCTGGTTTAAAAGGATTTTTTAAGCTTGTAGAAGAAGTTCCCTGAGTGTAAAGTCTAATTTTATTGCTACTTGCTGCTCCGTGACGTCCTCAAACGTCATGGTTTTTTTGATTTTTTTCAGTCAAGTCCTTATGTATTTAGAAGCTGATATCTTTTAAATGGAGCGAAATATTACATAACCTGATTTCATTTTAATTAATACAACAATACTTTATTTAATTAAACATGTAAATTTTATTTCGTTTCAGTTCCATTTATTAGAGGTATAGCTATAAATACTGTAAAGTGAAAATAAGAAAAATACTCAATTTTGACGGTGCTCCGTGACCCATTTTTGCTGTTCTAAATCCTTGGTAATTTTTATAAATATGAAGATACATTCCAATTTTTGTACTTAAATTATTTGAATCTGTTGTTAAAATATTTGTACTAAATTTGGATATAATATGACGTTAAATAAAAAAGTAAGAACAAAAGTCTACGAACTTTTTGAATGACCCTCGTATTTCTCTAGTTAACAACACATTAAAAACGCCCGTTATATTTTTCATAGTTTCTTATGTTTGCATTTTGTTCATAAGAACTTTTTTTATTCTGCTCTCCATTGACATGATCATAGATTGACCTGAACCACGTGTTCGAAGTAACATGTAAACATGTCAATCAATAATTGGTCCACAATCGTAACTTCTCGGGCCTTTCCGACTAGAGGAAAAACGACCTCGAATGTATATGGTAGACGCCATGACAACCCTCCTTTTTCATGATCTTTTAAATAAATGCATGGAGACCTTTTATCTGTTGAATATGGAGTTTAACTTTAATCAATGTAATGATATTACCTAAAATATACTATAAAAGGGACATCTAACACCGTCTATCATACATTTGACTAAACAGGAAATGTATAAATTTTAACATCCGGCGATGTTAATACATTCGAGGTTGTTTTTCCGATCTCTGACGGAAAGACCCGAGATGATGCGATTGAATTGGTCCATTGCTCGTGGTAAGATCCTCTGTGCGCATTAATAGCAATAGCCATATAAGGCAAACAAAGGTTTGTCAGTGTAGATGATATTACACATTTTTTTTACCAGTGAGTACTTGTGAGCTGTAATTTTTGCAGTTAACTATGATAAGATGTATTAATTGTTATTTACCCCCCACCCCAAAGCCACCCATTTCTGTTGAAAATCATGAAAGTCTTTTTGAAAGTTGTGGAAACACATTTTTCACAGGGATGTTATCAGAAGAAACAGACTATAGCAATTTCCTGTTTATTGCCAATTTTATTTATAAAACCGGTTCTACCCTATAACCTTTGAACAGGTAAACCTAACCCACGTGTCTTGAATTTAAATCACAATAACATTAGTAGGGGTGCTTTTGTCAGCTGCACAGTCTCTAACGTTTATCCTAATTTTGGGGTACACCTTTAATTAATATTCTATGAAAAACTATACTATTTCCATTAAATTCTACTCAAGATAGATGTGTAAATCTGTTGGAAAATATCAAAGCATTGCAATCACGACACAAATAGCTGACAAACACATCGGAGTTGTCGTAACAATAAATTGTCGCCGTCTCCGTGTTTTCATCATAAATATGCCTTTATTCATTGAAATCGTAGATTGAATGTTTTTTATCAAATCCAGTTGATTGCAATTTAACTGGCTCGGTCAAATGTTTCCATCCATCGGATCCATCCATCCCTTTCTGGCGACCAAAATTCCTCCTACTTTTTATCATCGGTCTTCGAATCGGAAGTGTTTCTTGTGTCTTTTCAGCATTGATTATCAGTTTTCACGAATAAAAATATTCCCAGACAACAATCTATTCACTATTACTGATCAGAAGTAGCCTTTCACAAAATATTCCATTAGAAATAAAATCCTTAGCCTGGTGAATTCGAAGCGTAACCGCCATTCAAGCCGATTTACACCTTGCGTCATTTTTCAAAATCTACGACGGACGGTTAGTGCAATAATTTATATTCAAAAATATTCAGTTGTCTGTCTCAAATGTATATACCTTCGGCCTTCACAGGATTTGATCACATGACCGACCCACTTCAATTCCCATTGATGTTTCTAAACTTGTTATTTATTTCTTATTAAACAGTTCCCTTTGCAAGCATCCTCAACTCTGTTTGAGAGTGGTTTGCTAACCGTTCATGCTACTCTTCGCCGACAGAGAACCAGTAACTGTTCATTTTCCGTTTTCTTACTTTTTACTCCGCGTTAGGTCATTGTTCACTTGTGTGGCATTGTATTAAATAACTTCTCAGTAAATATTGAATAATGTCTTTTTCCTCCTGTTTGCTATGTTTATATCCCTTTTATTGTACACCTGAAATATTTATGTACTTCTATAGGTGAAGTTTCTTCTTTTAATCTTTGTGACAGTTCCATACTGTTTTAAAATAAGACATTGAAAACACAGACTGTTTTTCAAAAAGACTGTTGGATCAAACCTACACATAGATACAACCTGCAATAGGTCATCATTTTTTTTTCCCGCCAATCCCACTGATCATGTTTTTTAAAATGACGAAAAAAGTATTATTTAACAGTCGACAGAAATTTTAAGATTACATAAATCTTTTTTATAAACACGAGAATTTTCTTTATAAAGTGATTTTTTTCTTGAATTGCAGACTTATTCTTAATGTCAACCTCCCTGATTGGCTATGACGTTTTCTGAGAGCACCATGGACTACCTGATCAGTTTGTGTGAAGAGCTCTATAATGCCACCTGCAGCGACTCTCAGCTACGACATCTTATCCGGGCACTTCATGCCATCAAGTACAACACAACTGGTGCAGGGCCTCCTTTTGATATTTGGCGGTTTCTTGAACTGTACATGTACCCGCGGCGGGATAGTCTTGCTGTCGTTATACCAATCACAATCATCTACAGCATTCTCCTCGTTACCGGTGTCCTTGGCAACCTTTGCACGTGCGTTGTTATCGCTAGAAACAAGTTCATGCACACAGCCACGAACTTTTACTTGTTTAACCTTGCCATAGCTGACCTTTTATTGCTAGTGATTGGTCTTCCCCCTGATTTATATTCCGTCTGGTCGCTCTACCCTTGGGTGTTTGGAGAAACATTGTGTGTCATGCGCGCGTTTGTCTGTGAAATATCCACTAATACGTCCATTCTCACCATCACAGCTTTCACCATTGAGCGGTATGTCGCTATTTGCTTCCCGATGAAGGCTCAGAAGATGTCCAGCCTTGCGCGTGCAGCCAGAGTGATTGTCTGCGTTTGGATAGTAGCGGTGTGTACCGCCATTCCAATCGCCAACCAATATGGCGTGGTGAAAATGAAGGACCCCAGGAATAGGACGATCGACGAGTCGGCGATGTGCACGTATAAACACGCACCCATCACAGGCTGGTTCCTCGCCTCTACCTGCTTGTTTTTCATCGTCCCGATGATTTTTATCAGCGTCCTGTACAGCTTGATTGCTGCTGCCATACATCGATCTACCATTGACGCCCCTAAGATACATAGATCCTCCTCTGATGCCTCAAAAACGTCAAAAGAACAAGTAACCTGTTTACGAGATAGCAAGGGGCGTCCTGACGCCAACGTACAGCTACAGGCACGGGCCAGACGCTCTGTCCTTAAAATGCTTGGTAACTCTCTCTCTCTCTCTCAAATGAATCAATTCAAAGTATAAAATTTCAAGGTGCAACACAAGGCGCAATTTAACATTCATGTATGTCCCATTCTGATATGACATATTTTATGGACACTTATTAGATTAGCCAGCACCTCGTACATACCTAAATGACACGTATAATTAAGAAATAAACAACAATGTTAAAAAGTTCTCTGGGAAATGAACTTTTAGTTGGTCACGTGATCAAATCCTGTGAAGCCCAAAGGGCTTCTCAGTAGATTTGATCACGTACCAACTAAAAGTTCATTTCCCAGTGAACTTTTTAACATTGTTGTTTATTACTTATATTTACATTTGAAACGAATACATTTCGAGTTAAATTGTATTTATTACACGAACGGACCAACGAATTGATATGTAGTGACGCGCAATAACCTAGAAGTTGTTTGGTCAAAATATCACATCGCACTGTGATCCGGTCGCGCTATGACCTCTGACCCCCAAATGAAATTCACACAGAATTGAACGTAGGTTATTTTCAATAGGTTCATCTAAGAAAGATATTTGCAATTATGTAAATATTCGTATTTGAAAAGTGTACCAAATAAAAAAAATACAAGAAATCGATATAAAACTATCAATGGTTAGTTAATAATAATAATAAAACATGTGGTAAGTAAGAAGATAACAAACATTGTTAAATGATCAGGAATTTTGGTGCTCTCTGATTGGTCTAGACGCCTTTTCCTCAGAGTGAGCTCACCTCATATGACGTTCTGGGAAGTTTATTCGGGTTTTTCCTCTTGACCAACCATAGATTTCCTTACAGTTTTTTTCGACCAATCAGATTGCGTGTTTCAAAGCATGTGTCGGTGTGAATGTAAACATATCAGACGCCAGTACCAAGGAAATAAACCGTTTTTGAAAGTAAATGGTTGAGTATTGATTGTTTAATAATATTGTTTTCCATTTTTAACTGCTAGTTATTAATTAGATAAGTCGTGACAATTATACCATGGGTGTTTTTTTTAATGGAGACAAGATTGAAAGTGTCAAAAGTGTTGTAAAATTCCTGATCATTTCATAGAAAGGTTATTGACTTTTGAATTTGGTCTACTCGTGACTATACAGACCTAGTCAGGAATTGGTTAACCTCGGCCTTCGGCCTCGGTCAACCAATACCTGACCAGGTCTGTATAGTCACGAGTATACCTCATCAAAAGTCGACAATTGTATAATGTTAATTCTCAAAACTTCGTTTGAATAATTCAAATTATTGAGCAAAACAAAAATAAACCGCTGAAAACAGGGGTGGGATAAGATGCCACATAGGAGTAAGAAGTTCCTGTAGACCGCCGTGTGCTTCATATCATAACTGGGCAAAAGGAAGAATCGGTAGCCAATTCAGTGTGACAAAACAAGTCATTTGATTGAGGGACGTCAGTCAGCATTCGGCAAAACGACAGATTGCTAACAAGGTCTTTGTAACAACCACTGAATTTGTCAAAATTGACATTAAACGAGATTGATAATTTATCTTTATATCATTTATTCACCAGAAGTCACTGCAAATTCAATCAAACACACACAGTGGTTCTTTTTTTCTCCCTACAATATTAGAAAATTAACTTGTAGTACGCTTATGTTTGTTTGCTGCGTGAACCATACAACATTTTGGTTCGTTGCCCTGAAACATCTAAAAAATTTTATTTTTTTTTTATTTGTGAGCCCCTTTTATTAAAACGAAAGATTTTCTGCTCGCAAACCTTGTGTAAATTTAGTTTAAAGAAACAATAATAACGTCTAATATCTACCTCGTGAAAATAATTTTGAAAATTTTCAGTAATTACAGCCCCAAGTTTTGATCAAACTCAGTTTTGCATAGCGGAAAAAAGGGTTACATAATTTATGCTCTGTATATATATTGTGTAGGAGAATTAATAAAAATGAATTATAACAAATAAGAAACAATTTACTAAAAAGAAGACAGATTAAGGACTGTATGCCAATCTTTAAATCAATTATTTCGAAATGATTATCAAAATCCTGCATTTTCCCTTTTCATGTTTTATACTCCTTGCAGAATTTGGGATAATGACTATTTCTCTTTTCACCTAGCTTCTTTAAAGTGAATTTTATTATCGATTTATTGTGTATTTCTCAAAATAACGACAACAATAATGTACTTGTAACTAAAGATATTTTAATGCTTTTTGAAAAAATGCATGTACAATTGTACATTGTTGATTTCCTCGTCATTTGCTCTTTTTGCACTTTATATTGTGGATATTTAAAAAAACAATGAATGGAATATTGAAAAGCAATAAATTTCAGTTTGACTGAATAATAAGTTTTGATTTTTAGTGGCTACATTAAGTCAAGCAATGTGATTTTTTTTTTCATATTTCCGCTATTTGTTCCAGCGAATCTAAAAATTGTCAAAAGATAAAAGTTTACGACAGTTGTCGTGGAGGTCAATTCTGTCTGCTAAAAAGATACAGATTTATAGCTGAATTCAACAAAAAAGAAATCAACCCTTTCAGAAGTTTAAACATTGAAAATAATGTGAATATGAATATCCATAAACATGATAAAACAATATTACACATAAACGACCGGAATACTGCAAAAGGATTCTGAATATCAACAGATGTGCTTTCCGTTAATATTCCAAAACCTGTATGTAATCTGCAGTCCCATACTCTTATCTAAGATGAATTCTACACCATTGGGATTAATACTCGGCAAAATCAATATTCCCGGCAAAAGAACATATTTTATATTAAGATTAGAGCCTAAATAATTGCAACACCAGTCTTGTAAAATAAAACCAAGTAAGGATTGACAACTTAACTACACCGGAAACACCGCCATATTTGATCCTGTTCACCTTCTTATGTTTTGTTCAGCTACAGCTTATCAAAACCAGTCTTATGAAAGTCAATTATTCTGTTTACAAGTATTACATACATTCAAACTTACCTCATAATATTGAATATCATAAATAAAAAGTAAATTAATCAAGTCTACCTTCGTTTATCAGGATGATTAAAATTATCTATTTCCAGTCATATAATATGTTGACGGCGCGACCGTTAGGGCGAGTGCAGATACTTTGCTTTAATATATAAGGCTCGTCAAACCGCACATGATATTTGTTGCGTCTGGACAGTGCTGAAAATTAATGAAGAATGTTTCTTTATCTTCAATAAAAATCCATTAAATCAAAGCGAGTTAACGTTTTGTTGAACTTTTTCCGTTATTCTCGCGAGAACGTAGCTTTAACAAGCGATGCATTGTGGGTCCAGAGTAACCGAGGAAAACATTTCGTTTGGATCAACATGCAAAGTCCGAATTTTCTCTTCACCCAGGCGTTGCATTAAGAGTTCGCAGTGAGTGACGAGCGTCGGTTTGCGACACTCGCTGCGCTCGCTTTATTTAATTAGTTGCATCATACTGAACTCAAAATAAAAGATACCACAGAGTCTGACAAGCTAATGAGTAATACGTTGATGATCAATGGGTAAAATCAATTTCTTGAAAGTCAATATTTCTTAAGTCTATGGTCGGTAAATTACCCTTGTTTGCAAATACAGCTTATTGTTTGGTCAAATGTGTAGACTTATTTGTATATGTATGTCATCTTTTATATATATTTTCAGTGGCAGTAGTTGTGGCCTTCTTTGTCTGTTGGGCACCATTTCACGCCGAGCGGATGATGTCGGTTTCTATCAGTGTATGGACCGCTCCACTTCTTCGGATCTACAGAACTCTATTTTATGTGTCAGGAATTTTCTATTTTATAAACTGCACCGTCAATCCGGTTCTCTACAGCGTCATGTCTTTCAAATTCAGACAAGGTTTGCGAGAAACCATCCTTAAATCAAAGTGTTGTCGAAGACCAATAAAGTTAAGAAAGAAACTCCCGTTCTCCAAATTGTTACCAGCCAACAGCCACACAGAAACGGCATACACTTCAATGCCGCCTCGTTTTAATAACACGACGGGGCGGAAGTTACAAGAGCACGAGCTCATTCCCCAAAACGAGGCTCAAACCTCCGGAAGTCATAGTCCAGCACCATCGATAAGTGGAAGTAGTCTGAAATCGACTGACGGAATGAGTCAAGAGGAAGACTTACAACAGGTGCTTTTACAGATTAACGTTATCGAGAGACAGTTTAAAAACGAGATCAGTCTTAACTCGGCAGGAAAATCTTGTACTGTAGAGGGTCTAATGGAGGTTCAGTTCTGAAGTTTCTTTTTGGGACGGAGTGGAAAACATTTATGAACAGTTTCCAGTGTTTTTCTGTCTATTTTTTTCCTTACAATGACCTTGCTTTGTAATATTGTTGGAATAAAATGTCTTGTTTGTTGTTACTGCGAGTTATCATTAATTTACACATGGATTAATTTTCGTAAATTGTGTTTTAACATATATCCTTACTATCTAGTTAATACTTTCAATTTTTCATATTAAATAATATTTGTTATTATACACCAGAAATAAATAAGCTTTACACTTATTTGTTGAAAAATATCTTATTGTTTGTCACTTTCATTTCATATATGTCCAGCTCTGGATTGGAATACGATAGTGCCAAAAACAACCAGTTAAATTAGAATATAATGCACAAAGTTTGCATATTTGTTGATACTAAACTTTCATTGCTTTTGGAACTAAAAAGGTGACTGCCATAAATCAAAACATGAACAATGGTTGAGCTGATCATGTTCACCAATATAAATACCTTAATAAGTAAAAGCCTTTTTGGTAATCTTTGTAACGTGTCATTTCGAAGTGAACTACCCTGCAGCAAAAGATACCATAAGAAATAAAATCCCTATTTCCTACAGATTACTGATAATTTGTATATATTCAGATTTAATAACAATAATTGGTTATCAGGCGTGGGTATTATTTGGATGTGATAACTGAACGCGACATCCCGTGTCAAGGTTACTCGATTTCCGGTGCATTTTTCACTCCCTTATTGGCTTTTTAGAGAGGAAAAAAAAATAAAATTTCCAAACTTTATTGCACTGCACATACATGTATCCGGAAACATCCAATCCCTTATGAAAGAAAAAATTGGCTTTTACTTTAAAAGTGAAAGTTTTTGGAAATAATTTTTTCCGACTGCCAACTGGCTTCCATGCAAGACGAGAATGAAAATTCTAAAAACTTACTACATATCTTTATAACGCATCATATTCCAAATTATGATATGGCTATCCTAATAAAATTTTCACTTGGTTTACTTCAAAATCCATTTAGCAAAAGGCATAAGGGCCATATTGCTCACCTAAGAAACTAACTAGGTAAAAGCAAATCTAAATTACCTTTTTTGATGTTTTTTTTTAATTGATGACCAATTATGGCTATGTTATTCTTGTGAAGAAATTTAATAATTTTTCCTATATATTCCTTCCTAAAACCTTGATCACACATTGTGGCCCCACCCCATCCCGGGGTCATGATTTGAACAAATTTGAATCTACACTACCAGAGGATGTCTCCACATGTTTCATCGTACCTGGCTCAGTTCTTCTTGAAAAGAAGATTTATAAAGATTTTTCCTATTTATTCCTATGTTAAACTTTGATCCCCCATTGTGGTCCCACCCTACCCCCAGGGTCATGATTTGAACAAACTTGAATCTTCACTACCAGAGGATGCCTTCATATAACTATGACCAATCATGGCTTTGCTGTTCTTGAGAAGATTTTTAAATCTACACTACCAGAGAATGCTTCCACATGAGTTTCATCTTTCCTGACTAAGTGGTTCTTGGGAAGAAGATTTTTGAAAGATGCCAGTAATTTTTCACTAATTCATAATTATTTTCCTTTGAAAAGGTGCATGGCCCTTCATTTGATCAATCTTAAATTTTCCTTTTCCAAGGATACTTTGTGGCAAGTTTGTTTGAAATTGGCCCAGTGGTTCTTGAGAAGAAGATGAAAATGTAAAAAGTTTACAACGACAGACAAAGACAAATTTTGATCAGAAAAGCTCACTTGAGCCTTCGGATAACTTATCTGGAGCAGAGCAAACACGGGAATGAAACATATTATAAGATAACGAACAGTATTCAAGATCAAAAGTCCATAAAACAATACAAAATAGGAGCAGAGCAAACATGGACCTCCAAAACATCATAAGTAAGATCAGGTGTCATAGAGGAATGAGCATCCTCGCCGACCGTTCACACCTGCCGTGTGCTCCATGTCATGATTGGGAAGTAACGGAAAAATCCATCGTAAATTCAGTGTAAAAATAACGGACTAACAATTAGTATGAAAAACGTCAGTCAGCATTTGACTCAATGAAAAACTGTATTTGCTGACAAGGTCATTGTATCGACCATAGAACTTACAAAATGATTACTTTAAACGAGACTGTTGATATTCTTGTTTCATCAACTTGTTTGTCAATAATTTACCTCGTTTTAGAAATTTTTCATATGTAGAGCATGCTCTTGCGGATCGAATCAACTGACACATATATAAACTCCGTATACAGGTGATGAAGATGTATTGCTACATAAGTAAGGGAAGTTGACGATAGAAAAGTTAAAGTCATCACGTTTATCATAGAGCTGTTAGATTACCATTAACGTTTCATAATTAAATTTTAGTTGTAACACGTCATTTGATTGGGTAAAATATTTAATCTATCTTGTATAAAATAAATTGCCTACGTCACAATGAGTAACGTCAAAAACATTTACCCCGCTTGACGTTACTTTTAAAATATGCTCCATTTGAAGTCTTTTTCCGGAGGAAAAAATTGTCTACACTGAAATTAAATTATGTAATGAAGCTTATTTCAACCTATATTATACGATATAACATAATTTAGGGCAGTTTACGCTTTATAAACAGTGAACCTTAAATAAACGTCAAGTAAAATATTCAAATATGACACTGATGTGTCAGATTCTTTAATATCTTTTATCTCAAGCGCACCAGGATATATCGTATCGACATAAGAATGGAAATTACCATTGTTAATTGACAATATGTCGTCGATATATCCACGTATTGAGTGTAAGGCCACAGCAAGTGTTTTTTTTACACTAATTGATAGTCCATTATTTATACACTGAATTGACGATGGATTTTCCCGTTATTTCCCGATCATGACAAGGAGCACACGGCGGGTGTGTCTGGTCAGCAGGGGATGCTCACTCCTCCATGTCACCTGATCCCACCTCTGATGTTTTGGAGGTCCATGTTTGCTCTGCTCCTAGTTTGTATTGTGTTATGGACTTTTGATCTTGAATATTGTTCGTTATTTTTGTATGTTTCACTTCGTGCATAAGATTTTGTACAAATTGTGCTTCATATATATACGAATATAGGTCTTCAAATAATGGGGTGCATGTGGTACCCGTGGGAATTCTAATAGATTAATGGAAGAACTGGTCTCCAAAAACAACATAGAAATTGTCAATCAGAAACTCAAACATCTTTTTGATGTCAACATCACAGTACTTGGGTGTACAACCATAATGTTTTTAACGAAATAAATTTGCAAAGGACCAATGACAAGGTTAGTAAATTTACGATATCCATTTTTATTTAAAAAGCAGCTGTTCATGGTAAAGAAAAGCCTGGATTTTATTTTATCGTGGGGAATGGTTGTGTATAAAGTTGAAAAGTCGTTAATTTTAAGCTGTTGATTTTGTAAAAATCTTGTGATTTCAAATCGTCCAAATGATTTTTAGGAATTTTTTAGTATCCAAATCTGATTTACACCAATTCTCGAATATATTGTTGTACCATTGAAGTTTCTCCTTCACTACTGTTAATATCTTAGTGAGGAGTAAAGAAAGAGGCTTAGTTGAACATTTACTGGAATCCGTTATGTATCTCTGTTTGTAAGGATTCTTATGAACTTCGGATTCCAGTACATATGTATGGTAGTTCAAATTCATTTTTTTCTTTGGGATATTAAAAATATTCAAAACTGACCTATAATTTTGAAGAATGTCTTCCTTAGAAAGGGAACTATGAGTATAAGTTGGATGACAAGTTGGATAAGTTGAATACTGTATACAGGGAAAAGCCCCTTTCACCTTTGAAAGAAACAATAAAGTAAACAGTATAATTTCCTAAACAAAATTTTTTTCTGGGCGAATTTAAAACGGGACAAACTTGTTTTCAGATGTGAAAGGGCGAAAATAACACGGGGCGAAAATAACCCTGTATACAGTAATAAGCTGAAAAATGAATGCCATGAACTAAGGCGTAAGCATATAGTGTTTGTATTAAAAATTTGAAACAGTATTTGTTTTAATATATATTTTAGATCAATAAAAGAAATCCAAGCAATACCAATCGGCGAACAGTGTATACAACACGGACTTCTAGAAAAAAAAAACGGAAATGGGATCAGGTGCTTTAGATGAGTATTAAAAAATTACTTTAGTCAGATTAGAAATTTTGTACTAAATGATAGTCTTATGCGTAATTGAGATCTTGACGCTTACTTTGTTTCAATATGGTAAAATGGCAAACAATTTTTCTCAATCATTCACTAGATTTATATTTTTCAAAAAGTATCCCTGCCTTTGGTAAAAATCATGAAAGAATCAAATACAACTAGCTAGTTACAACGTAGGTAAACCTAAACTTCTTATTACTGATGAAATAGATGCAGAGCACAAGCACCGAGGACAGGTCGGCTCTATTTGGGCCCCTAGACCTGATCTTCCTGACAAAATTTCAGACCTCTACCTTATGACTTGCCAAACTATATCTCAAACAATTGAACATCTTCGGCTCTATTCGGACCAGCTGATCAACTGTATGAGTTAAGAAGTTTATATACTCTAGAAATTATTATTACCTACTCTCTGATTACCTACTCTCTGATTCCTCTGTACCAAGAATGACACAGCCTCTCAGTGTCTCTTACTTAAGTATACTAGTGAGATAGTCTATTAGAAAGGGGTGTCAGATTATTTCATTATGATTCTAATTAAAGTCACAAATGTTTGATGTAATAAATTGAGTTTTCTAAAAAAAAAAAAATCATTGTTACATTACGACCATAAAACTTGCGAAATGAATACTCTAAACAAGATTACAGCATGCTTTGGAATATCAAAACACCTGGGACACATAAATCCCATATAGGGGGTATACTGCTACATAAGTATGAGAAGTTGACAATTCTAAATTCATCACCTTCATTTTAAAGTTTTATTGTAAGGTAACCATAAACGTCTTTTTCGAGTAAATTATCCAAATATGAAACAGCTAGAGGTGTCAAACTCACTGAGATTTACAAATTTGATGTATGAATGGAAGTAACTACTGAGCATTCCTAGTTTATTATGCTTACATCTCCTTTTTGGATGCTTAAAACAATGTTCTATACAGTTTTGTCAGTAAGGAACCCGATTTCTTCGTTAAATCAAATGCTGACTGATGTTTGTCATACTAATTGTTAGTTCATTATTTACACTGAATTGACGACAGAAATTTCCGTTATTTCCCGATCATGACAAAGAGCACATGGCGGATGTGACCGGTCAGCAGGGGATGCTCACTCCTCCATCACACCTGATCCCACCTCTGATGTTTTGGAGGCCCGTGTTTGCTCCGCTCCTATTTTGTATTGTTTAATGGGCTTTTGAGCTTGAATACTGTTTTTTATTTCCATATGTTTCTTTCGTGAATACTATGCACCTAAAGTGAATGGTTTGTAGCCAGAGTGAGAATAAGTTTATACCACGGTTGAGTTACTGGCATGATATCTTTCCTAATAGAGAATTTTATTAAATGACTGGACATATAACTTTCAACCTGCACTAGAATACAGAACTTGTGAATAAATTTCTTAGACTCAGCATATTGTATGTCTTTTGATATTGGGTACACATCCGCCAAATATCTCATTGATATTTAGTCACAAAATGTTTTACCCAAAAAGGACGCTAAAATGTCAGAAATACAACAGTCTCTGCAGATATAATAATTTTTAGGATCATTCTATTCAATTAATGGCAATTGTTTGATTTTGAAATAATTCCTTTCCATAAGATAGATAAGATAATATTTACTTAAAGTCGGGTAAAGCGACTTAAAAACAATACCTATATTCCGACTTCAAAATTATGTTACATAAAATACAAAAATCATACAGAATAAACAAGAAACAGTATTTAAAAATAATATCACCCAACTAAAATATCAATATAACTCCATGATGGTTTACGATGACATATGGTATCCTTTAAATATTTAATGTAGAGCTATTGGGCTTTACAAGTAGACTGTTGTAACTTTTGTTCAACCAAGATATGATAAAGGCTGTTTTTGAAAAGAAAAATACCATATCATAAAGTGAAACAGAAAAATGTTCGGTTGTCAAAATCATTGTATTAGGCGTATGACAATTCAGTCAAAATATTTGATTCCTAAGTGAAACATAATACTTGTAACAGATATACCTTTAAAAAGTTAAATGTATCACAAGAAGTGCTAGTATGAGTCAAGTATCTATGCATATCCATTTATGTCAGGAGTGCAAAAATTTGATTTTGATGCTTTTCAACATGGAAAAACTTTTAATGGAAAAACTTTTAATAGAACATGTACATGATATTTTGCATTCTAATTTTGGAAAATAAAATCATAAAGAACATTTTCAAGAAATAAATATTTTAGCTACATAATCTGTTTTTGCTTCAGATCCATATTTCTAGGGTGAAGAGAGCAACACGTTTTTTATTACTAGTACATGTATCTTGGCATAATGATATAATTACTTCTATTCAGAGACACCACAGAGTTTGACACATCTCTTTCATACTTGGATATTTTACTTGAAAAAGACGTAAATGGTAATCTAACAACCAAGCTATATGATAAACGTGATGACTTTAACAAATTTTTCTAAAATTTTTATAAGATATCATATCGCCTCCTTCACTTTTCTATCAACTTTCCTTACTTATGCAGCAATATACCTTCATCACCTGCGTACAGAGTCTATATATCTCAGTTGATTCGATACGCAAGAGCATGCTCTACGTATGAACAATTTCTAAAACGAGGTGAATTATTAACAAGCAAGTTGATGAAACAAGAATATCAACAGTCTCGTTTAAAATCATCATTTCGTAAATCCTATGGTCGATACAATGACTTTGTCAGCAAATATAATTTATCATTGAGTCAAATGCTGACTCACATACTAATTGTTAGTCCATTATTTATATATTGAATTTACGACGATCATGACAAGGAGCACACGGCGGGTGTGACCGGTCAGCAGGGGATACTCACTCCTCCATGGCACCTGATCCCACCTCTGATGTTTCGGAGGTCCTTGTGTGCCCTGCTCCTATTTTGTATTGTTTTATGAACTTTGATATTGAATACTGTTCGTTATCTCCATATCCTTCTTCATACTTACAAGTATCGTTTAATGAACAAGGATTTATTTGAATTTTTGGCACTATATTGACAGTTTCATAATCATTGAATCTCTTTTGAAATTTTATCAATCAAGTTGTGTTTATGTCTTTTTCGTGAAATTACAAACCACTTAAACATAAATGGTAACCACACAGCATAGCTTTATGATAAACGTGATAACTTTAACTTTTCAACTGAACTTTCAACTCCCCTTAATTATATAGCAATATACCCTTATCACTTGCATCAAGAGTTTATGTCTCTCAGTTGATTCAATACGCAAGAGCATGCTCTATGGATCAACGATTTCTAAAATGAGGCAAGGTATTGACAAACAAGTCAATAAAGCAAGAATATCAACATTCTCGTTTGAAACCATCAAGTTTTTTGATCCATACCTTGTCAAGAAATCAAATGTATCATTAACTGAAACACTGACTGGAGCTTTACATATGTAGATATTGAACAGTATTCAAGATCAAAAGTTCATAAAACAATAAAAAAAATATGAGCAGAGCAAACAAGGACCTATAAAACATCTGAGGTGGAATCAGGTGCCATGGAGAAGTGGGCATCCCCTGCAGACCGGTCACACCCGCCGTGTGCTCCATGTCATGATCGAGAAATAATTTAACTGAAAAATCCGTCGTCAATTCAGTGTATAAATAATGGACTAACAATTAGTATGAAAACGTCAATCAGCATTTGACTCAATGAAAAATTGTATTTGCTGGCAATTAAGGTAATTGTATCGACCATAGAGCTTACGAAATGATGACTTTAAACGAGACTGATGACATTACAACATACTACCCCTGGAAATTTACACACTAAATGTTCAATATCTTTTCGTTTTTCATGACAAGAAGCACATTGCGGGTATGATTTTTCCGTTAGGGGATGCTTACTCCCCATAGCACCCGATTCCATTGATGTTTTTTGGAGGTCCGTATTTAATGCCCTGCTCCTAAGTTGTAAATTTTCTGGACTTTTTAAAACTTGTTTACTGTTCTGTTTTTTTTTATTTTTCATAAGGGCTTTAAATGTGATTGCGATTTTTGTCGGCTGGAACCATAGATGTAGTTCATGTTATCTTTCTGATACTTTTTAAATGAATGGCAAATCTAAATATATAGATAGAAAAGAAAAGGTTGGGAAAAGTGTGTCAATGTGTTGAGTCCTAATTAGTTTTATGTAGCCGTTGGATGATCGCATTAATCTGCCCAAAAAATCGTTTCTTCCGGTTTGACACAATTGTCTTTCCTAAGAGAAGGTGTGATTATATCTCAAATATGGAAATGACGGGGAAATATCATAATACTTATGCATTGGGAATTAGTTGTACAAATACAGAATAGCATATTTCTGCATATAATATGTTTCGCCTAAAAAAAATAAATTTGATTTGGACAAAGATTTATACTTAGTATACAAGAATCTGGAAGCTTTCCTACAGCAGGATTGGTTTGGCCCTTCTGGAAAAAATACAGTCATGACAATCCCTTTCTCTCATTTGTCCTTCGTACTTGTGAACAAAAACATCCTAGCTGTTCCATATCAACTTCAAAACATTAATAATTCTCTTTATATGAAGGAGAATGAAAGGGGCTTAAATAACGTTATATATGCATTAGAGAAAGATTTTATGTCCACTGAGTATTTAAAACCTGCAGACAGATAATGAATTCGTGATTTGTAGTTTTGGTACAATAACCATGCATGTGTCGCGTGAACTTCCTTTAAGCAAGTGCCACATTCAGAGGGGGTTAAGATACAGTAACTAGATTAAGCGTGAGCGCAGATTTATTATAATCTTTTAACATTGAATACGATCACTAACTGAAACTGAATGCAATTCTACAGAGGTTTAAACAAGGCGACTGATGATTCCCAGAGATCCATCATCAACAGAAAGGCAGCGAATTTAGGTTTCGTCTACGTGCAATAATTAGACTTAGATCGATAATCAGGAAAAAAGATATCTTTAAAGTTCAAATCTCTTAAATGGCATTTTGAGATGGAATAAAATCCCAATGATGTATTGATAAATCGAACTCCAGACAATTAAGCAGTTCGAAAGTTGTTCTATTGCTAATTATCTGTCAATTGTAATATAATACACACGGGGGCAGGTAAATTTTAATATATTTTAAAACCTCAGACATATAGTACGACAATTATGAGATACATTTATACTGCGAATGATTTTTCTGTGAGTCAAATTGGAAAAAAACTGAGCAACAGAAATTATATTGGTAGATTGTAAAATATTTGTGGTGGCATTTTTAGTGATGAAACAGTGAGTAATTTATTATTTAGGTAATTTTTTTACATATATAAAACAATTTTAACAAAATAAGGAAAGCACATGCTAAATAATTACTAAAAAGAACTATTCCTTCAGAACTTCTTTTTTAAAGTTTTTTAGGGCAACGTGATAAATGTAGAATCTCCCTTGTTTTAAGGTTGGATTGGAATTTTTATCCAACGAGTTGTATATTTTCAATCTCCCAGTCTTAATTAAGAGATTCTTTGTTTTACATATAGCTATAATATAAAAACTAAATAACACAGTTTTTTTATTTGTGAATTCTCTTATTTGGCTTCATCATTTTCCCGCTTAAACATTGTGACATCTCAACTGTTGTTTAAAAAATTATATCACATGGGCTATGCCAGATATTTCCACCGAAGCGAAAAAAATTTCACAAGTAAACTTTAATATGTTAATTTGTTGTGTCTTCTTTGCATACTACAAGTTCTGCGATAATAAGCTAAATATAAGAGGGAAGACCGAAACACTTTGCCCAAATAGGTTGTTTTCGAAATATATAAAAAGTAGTTTTAGAAAGTTTAAAGGCAATACTCAACCCAGTTATCCTTCTGTTTTGACTACATAGGTAGAGATAACAGAATTAGAAAGACTACATGAATATTATCTAATAGTTTCGGTAGACATAATATATATGAAGAATATCGCTTTGAGGGCTCATCATTTTAACCGTATTTTAAAAGAACATGGTTTGAATTCTACTTTTGAAATTCCAGTTTACAGTTCATTTTTCTAAGGATGAAATTCCTTACTTTTAACGTTCTAGTCCATCAAGTGCATTATACGCTTCCTAACCTGGATTTCTAGAGTACATAAAAATCCATACAAACAAAGATATATTGCCAGATCGTACCGAGCCTATATCTTAAGAACCGGTCTACATCTTCATATCCCATTATCATAAAAAATAATCATTAATTGTTGTTATTCTGTAACCTCAAACGTACTTTACAAAAGTTTATACAAAAAGTGGTGTGAATCAGATATCAATTTTCCAAACATGCAAAATACTTTAGAAAATTTTAATGAAATATATTGAGATTGCGAACAGTATTCAAAAAGTGCATTAAACATTACAAAATCAGAGTACAGCAAACACGAACCTCCAAAACATCAGACGTTGTATCAGTTATAAGGAGCCATGGAGGAATGAGCATCCCCTGCCGACTGGTCACACCCGCCGTTGCTTCTTGTCATGATCGGGAAATAATGGAAAATCCGCCGACAATTCAGTGTGTAATAAAATAGGCTTAACAATTAGTATGAAAAACGTCAGTCAGCATTTGACTCAAAGATGAATTGTATTTGCTGAGAAGGCCATTGTATCATGACAGGGAGCAAACGGGGGTGTGACAGCTAAAAAGTTAGTCCTCCATAAGGTTAATCCTACTTCTGATGTTTTGGATAACCATTAACGCTCTGATTTTGTGGACTTTTGATCTTGAATGCTGTTCTTTATCTCTGTATGTTTCATTGACCATAGAACTTTCGAAATAATGGCTTTAAATGAGACTGCTGATATATTCTTGATTCAAAAAATTGTTAGACAAAGATAACCTCGTTTTTAGGAATTACACAGTGTACATACGTAGAGCATACTCTTGATTATTGAGTCAATTGAGAGATATAAACCCCGTAAGCAGGTAATGAAGGTATATTACCGCATAAGTAAGAGAAGTTGACGGTTGAAAAGTTAAAGTCTCATAAGTTTTATCATAAAGCTTTGTTGTTCGATAACCATTTACGTCGTTTTCAAGTAAAATATTTAAATTTAAAGTCCGAAACAGATCTGTCAGACTCCATAGCATCTTATATTTCAAGCTCACCGGGATATATCGTGTCGACATAAGAATGGAAATAACCATTGTTAATTGACAATATGTCGTCGATATATACTAGTATCTAAATGTGGTTGAAGGCCACAACTACTGTTTTCTTTGTGGAAGATTGTAGACAAATACTGCTTCATAAGAATATAAAAATAGGTTTTGCTAATAACAGGACGAAATTGGTATCCATGGGAATCCCAATACATAGATATTGTCAATCAGAATCTCAAACATCTTTTTAATATCAACTTCAGAGTACTTGTGTTCAATCAGAATGTTTTTTAACAAATAATTTTTTGCAAATGACCAATAACAATTAAAACTTGAGCTACTAATGAGCTCACTAAATGATACCCCCCGCCTCCCATTTGAATATAATTGCAGTGTCTATGTTTTGCTCTGGAAAATCAAAAATATATGTCAGATCAAAAAGTAAAATAGGAGGTGCACAATGGCAATATATAATTAAGAATCTGTGAAAGTTTCATTAAATTTTCTTCAGTGGTATGAGAGGAGTTGCGGATAAAACTTTTACCCCAAAGCGTAACAGACGGACGGTTTTTGCAAACGTAAATACCGATTACTATATACCCTCCCACTTTTCAAGCGGGGGGTATAATAAATTTACAGGTTCCATTTTTATGAAAAAGCAGAGGCCTGTTCAACAGAGTGAACTCTCGCGAGCGCTCACTAAAATGTCTTACACCATCAACAGAAATGTTGAACAGGCCTCAGCTGCCGGTTATATCAAAAAGCCTGGACTTTAATTTATCGTGAGGAATGGTTGTAAATAAAGTTGAAAAGTCGTAAGTTTTTAAGCTGTTGATTTCGGTAAAATCTTGTGATTTCAAATTTTCAAAAAGTTTCTTAGAATTTTTTTAAGTATCCACATCTGATTTACACCACTTCTCGAATATAGTGTTGCACAGTACTCCTGAATTAACACCTTGACTTCTGTTAAAATTTTAGTGAGAAGTAAAGAAAGAGGCTTGGTAGAACATTTACTGGAATCCGTTATTTATTTTTGTTTGTACGGAATTTTGTGATCCTTTGGAATCCAATATAGATATGTTTTTTTTCAAATTCATTCTGGTTTTTAGAAATATTAAAAATATTCAAAACTGACATATGATTTTGAAGAATTTTCTCCTTAGAAAGGAGGCTATGAGTATAAGTTGGATAACCCATGGTAAAATCAAATCTCATATCCTCTAAAATACAAAATAAATAATGAGCCCATGAAACGCAATGTTGTTCCCTGCTTTATCAGCAAGGACCAGTACATACTGCCCGTGTAATCTATCCATTTCTTTTTTCATTTCTGAATTACTGAACACAGAAGGATAGTTTGTTTTAATGTTGCCTCTCAATCGTTTAATGTGAGAATTTAACATACAACTGATACTGGTACCTTTTATCCATACTGTCAACGTTTCAAGTCTTCCTTTTTTCATGTTAAACCCATCACCTGGCTCTATCTTCCACAGAATTCGTTATATTTATAAAATTGTGACGCCAATTAAAGGAACAGGGTTTCTTAAATTTATGCCATTTTAAAAGTAATGATTTAAGGTCCTCATTATTTACTAAATTTACGTCCCTGTAATAATTAACGTGTCCAGCAGGAAAACAATTTTAAGATGAAGAAGAACATGAACAGGAAGGAGGAGTTTGTTTCAGACATTCGATATCTAGGCTCTGTAAAGCTTTCTTGTAATTAAAAAGTTTGGAAGAAATGGTCGATGTATATTTGTAGGAAATAAAAGGTGTGGTCTTTAACTTGATTCAAAATATCTTTTGCTGAAGATGACTATAACTTTCCGATCGTCAACTTCCCTTACTTGTGCAGCAATATACCTTTATCACCTGCATACGGACTTTATATCTCTCAATTGATTGGATACGCAAAAGCATGTTCTACCTTTGTTCAATTCTAAAACGAGATAAATTGTTGACAAGCATGTTGATGAAACAAAAATATCATCAGTCTCGTTCAAAGTCATCATTTCGTAAGTTCTGTAGTCGATACAATGACCTTGTCAGCAAATACAATTTATCATTGAGTTAAATGCTGACTTTTTTCATACTAATTGTTGGGCCATTATTTACAAATAGAATTGATGACGGATTTTTCGATTGTGTCCCGATCACGACAAGGAGCACACGGCGGATGTGACCGGTCGGCAGGGGATGCTCAATCGTTCATGACACATGATCCCACCTCTGAAGTTTTGTAGGTCAGAGTTTACTCTCCCCTATTTTGTATTGTTTATGGGCTTTTGATCTTGAAAACTGTTCGTTGTTTTTATATATTTTATAATCCTGTACAAAATGTATGATGGTCACCTAAAACACCCACAAGATAGATTTTCCTGAAACTTGAATCATTATTATATCGTTTCCTACACATTGACGATGTAAAAGTGAAAAGCTTTTCTATAGCATTTATTAAGCATATACCACAGTCTGCACCCAATTTTTAACTCACGTTTTTATTTCTTTTCAAAATAACTTAATTATCACGTAAGTATTTGATAATTTTACCGATTTCCTGAAAAATATACGAGAAGACAGAGTTGTAAATCTTAAATATAATGCCATAGGGATAACAGCTAAACTAACAGTAATTGCTAATCACTTTAACTTTTTATACCAAAGGGGCAATATTTAATACATACAGGAAGAAATTGTGCAATTCTCATTTGAAGCGGGATTTTGTTATAACATTATTTATCCTAGATGTCTCAAATCAAGACTCGAGAGCATAGCTTTAAGCAAACAGCTAAATAAAGCTTGGCTCCCTTAATGTCAAGTAAACCACAAAATATTTCAATTACGAATTTTTATGCCCCCGTCATCGAAAAATCAGAGGTATATACTTTTTGTCCTGTCAATCCGGCTGTCTGTTTGTTTATCTGTATGTCCGGTAAAACTTTAACCTTGCCCATTACTTTTGAGTGAATGGGGCTGTGGATTACATATTTCACAGGTATATTCTTTGTGAAAAGACCTTTTTAAAGGTACCATAAAATTTGACCTCTTGACCTTGTGACTTTGGTCCACTTTTACAAAAAATAAAAATAAACCTTGGCCATGACTTTTGAACAGATGGTGCCAGGGCTTTCATTCTTCACTTTTGTACCAATTGTGATAATACCTTTCAATGATAATCAGTATTTTTTACCTTTTGACCTTGACCTTAGAGTTTGACCCACTTTTAAAAAAAAGCTTATCCTTGGCTGTAACTTTTGAATAGTTAGATTAGGGCTTTAATATTTCACAGGTATAATCATTGTGACAATACCTTCCTTTGGATACCAACAACCTTGACCTTTTGATTCTGGGTTTTTTTGCTAATTTTGTTAAATATATTAAAAAATAATTTATTGATGTGTTGAAAATTATGAGCATGTTGTTAAAAAACACATTTTTTTTTTGTTTAACTCTAGAATTTAGCATTTTTCTACACGTGTTACCCCTTTTCCTTGATAATGCGAAACCATTCAAATAGTGCGCAAAGTTTAACTCAAAATTGATACAACCAATTTAAAAAATATTATTTTATTTTATCGTAATTATTTTCTATTTCCAACGGTTCAAAACCTTTAAGCTCATCATTTATTTTGATATTTGCAGTAACAAAGTTATGGCTTTCATATTTTCACTTTCTTTGAGTACCACCAAATTTGACCTTTTGACCTAGACCTTGGGGTTTGACACACTTTAAACCAAAATTCCAAACTTTTACTTTGGCAATAACTTTTGAACAGTGAGAGCTAGGGATTTCTTACTTCAAATATGTATTATTTGTGACAAGACCTTCCATTGGACCAAATACTTTGACCTTGAAGATTGACCTACTTTTCAAAACTTTAAATTTGGCCATAACTTATGAACGGTAAGGGCTAAGGCTTGCATACTTCACATATGTAATCCTTTTGACAAGGCCTTTCTTTACAAACCAACAACCTTGACCCTTTGACCTTGACCTTTAGCTTAACATACTTTTAAAAAAATTGTAACCTTAACTTTTGAACAGGTGGTGCAAGGGTTTTATATTTCACATTTGGTTTTCTTGAGAGAAGGCCTTACTTTGGGTACCAACATATTTGATTTGCGTCTGTAAAATATAACCTTCGCCATGTTGCCGTACGGGGGCATCTGTGTTTCACAAACACATTTTGTTTTGTTTGTTTTGTTTTGTTTTGGGTTGTTTTCACAAAAACATTCTTCCTTTGCACAGATCCAGTTAAATTTCGTATCAAAGTTTTTATGATACAATGATACGAGAGGTATTAAAACCAATACATAAACGTCATATCAGCATTCTGAAACTGCTGTATAAAATCAGCACATTCAATCTGCCCGCCGCGCGTAACTGGACCATTACTAGAGATATATATGTTGTTTTAGACTCCATTAGACAGGATTAACTATGTGGCTCTCGTGGTGTGGGGCACCTTATAGCAGTACATAAAAAAGCGTCAGAGGAAATAATAAAGAATAACGACTGCCTAGTGTCCCTCTGGGTGTCTCATAATACATATACTGTCACAGGGCAAATAGGTGATAATCGGGTTTTATGTCCGTCTATTTTAAAGCATTCGTTTATACATAGCAGTCCTCTTTGGATTTTATTGCCGATCCTGAGGGACTACGATGATGAATGTAGACCAATTCCATGATTCAACCAATCTAAGATTCGACACTTCCAATAGCTAAATTTGACGATTATACATGGATTTCGAAAACCTTTTATGAAAACTTTTTCTGAGACTTTCATTAACAAATTGACCTGCACACTTTCAAACAATTTTATTTAATTTTAATGAACTGTTTGTGGAAGCTAATCCCATACCTGGACTCTGCAATTGCAAAATACAAGCTGGCTTCTGTGACTACTGGTGTCGTCTAACATGGACTCTTGCTACGTTTTATGGGAGATAATAATTCCAAACAAAACCACCAGGTCATTATAAACTAAATTTACCAACAAAAGAATTTATGCTTTGAACATTAGCAATATTTTAATACAAAAAAAGTTCAGTCTTGTATTTCACTTTATTTTAAAGTTAAAGACTACATCCTGCATTTTCTACAGAAAATTCCAAACTGATGCCTTTAAACATTTCAATTGTAAACAAATCTTATATAGAAAGTATATAGATGTTGAGGATCTAAAAATATACCTTAGGGTTTTTTACTTGACCTTTTCTTTCAGTACAGTCCAATCTTTTAAATGGCGACAGATTTTTATTTCCATCTTGAAATCCATCGGGGATTTTGTCGGAAATGTGAAGAAGACTTGGACACTTTGTCATAATGTATTAGTGTGTCAGAAATATATTCAGGATTCGTGCAAGAAAGTTAAAAGGTCAAATGCAGACCGACTCTTTTCTTCCATTTTCACTAAATCGGAAGTGACATACTAATTAGAAAGACTACATGAACAATCTGGTCTGATTCTAGCTGACAAGACTCATAAAATACTTTCTTTGTTTGTAAGCCCCATTTTGAAATTGTTTAGAGGAACTCTGCTAAATTCTTTTTTCGCAAGTCCTCATTATACTCTTATTCTCTTTATAAAGATGAAATCCATCAAAATTAAACATATAAAAAAACAGTATTCAAGATCAAAAGTCCATAAAACAATACAAAATAGGAGCAGAGCAAACACGGACCTCTAAAACATCAATGGGATGCTGTAAGGGAGGAGAAAACATTGCTGTGTCCGGTCACACCCGCCGTGTGCTTCTTGTCATGATCGGGAAATAACGAAAAAAAAATCCGTCGTCAGTTCAGAGTATAAATAATGGACGAATTAACAATTAGTATGAAAAACGTCAGTCAGCATTTGACCCAATGATAAATTGTATTTGCTGACAAGGTCATTATATCGATCATAGAACTAACGAAATGAGGACTTTAAACGAGACGGCTGATATTTTTGTTTCATCAACTTGTTTATTAATAACATTAGCATGAAGGATATGGAGATAACGAACAGTATTCCAGATCAAAGTCCATAAAACAATACAAATGAGCAAACACGGACCTCCAAAACATCAGACGAGAGATCAGGTGCCATGGAGGAGTGAGCATCCCCTGCTGACCGGTCATACCAACCGCGTGCTCCTTGTCATGATCGGGAAATAACGGAAAAATCCGTCGTCAATTCATGGACTAACAATTAGAATGAAAAAATGTCAGTCAACATTTGACTCAATGATATATTTTATTTGCTGACAAGGACATTGTATCGACCATAGAACTTACGAAAAGATTACTTTAAACGAGACTGCTGATATTCATGTTTAATCAACTTGTTTGTCAATAATTTACCTCGTTTTAGAAATTGTTCATATGTAGAGCGTGCTCTTGCGTATCGAATCATCTGAGAAATATTAACTCTGTATGCAGGTGATGAAGGTATATTGCTGCATAAGTAAGAGAAGTTGACGATAGAAGTTAAAGTCATCATGTTTATCATAGAGCTTATCATTTATGTCTTTTTCAAGTAAACTATCCAAATACAGAACAGATGTGTCAGACTTTGTGGTGTCTTCTCTCAAGCTCACCAGGCTATATCGTATCGACATAAGAATGGAAATTATCATTGTTAATTGACAACACGTACGTCGTTGATATATCTATATGTTGAGTTGAAAGTTACGGCAATTGTTTTCTTCTTTTCACGCATAAGGTTTTGCACAAATTCTGATTCAAATGAGTACAAAAATAGGTCTGCTAATAACGGGGCGCAATTAGTACCAATGGGAATTCCACTAGATTGTTGGAAGACCTGCTTTCCAGAAACTACATATTGTCAATCTGAAACTCAAGCAACTTTTTGATGTCAACTTCAGAGTACCTGTGTATACAATCAGAAATTGCAAATCATCAATGACAAGGTAAGTAAATTATACTATATACCAACCCATTTTTCTAAGATTGTCTCAAGTCCTTCCCCTATTATACTATATACCAACCGATTTTCTAAGATTGTCTCAAGTCCCTGTGATTAAAAATAGCGTGCAGTGTCAGTGTTTAATTGAATTATGGACAACATTTAACGTATTCTATTTAGAAAAGTGGGCAGGTTTTCAACTAGATGAAAGTCTTTATACTTTTCTAAAGAGAATACATTTAGTGTACAGTGGCAGATATAACCTGAATTACGGACAGTGTCAGATATCAACTGAATTTCGGACAACATTTAGCGTACAGTGACAGATATTAATTGAATTACTGACATTTAGCAAACAGTGGCAGATATTAACTGACAACATTTAGCGTATAATTTAGAATTGAATTCGGACATCATTTAACATACAGTGTCAGTGTTTAACTGAACTTCATATGGACAACATTTAGCCTACATTGACAGTTATTATCTGAATTACAGACAACATTTAGCGTACAGTGACAGATATTAACTGAAATACAGACAACATTTAGTGTACAGCGACAGATATAAACTGAAATACGGACAACATTTAGCGTACAGCGACAGACATTAACTGAAATATGGACAACATTTAGCGTACAGCGACAGACATAAACTGAAATACGGACAACACTTAGCATACAGTGACAGATATTATCTGAATTTGGACACCATTTAGCTAGAAGTCACAGAAAATATCTTATATCAAATTTACCATATCACTTTTATATAACATAGTTTATGAGGTATAAAAAATGATGATCAAATGTCAAAAAATGTTGTACGTGATAAACAACTACAGTGGAGTTTTTTTTTTTTTTTTTAGAAAGCATTGTCCCTATTTCTCTGTATTTTCCATTCATTCTGAAAAAATACCTTTCAATGAGTCTCAGGTTGCCATAAAATTCATTTTAAAGAAATCAAAAGAAAAATGTTTTCTCATGAATTAAAGCCTTAAAATATCGCTTTGAGACTAAGGTTGTGTAACTTTTATAACTTTTTTGCTTGTACATTAGTGAGAAGATTTGGCAGATGGCATCAAATCACGTCTCTAATTACCACTGCATATGCTCTGGAACAGCGCAATAAACAATGAAATATCAAGATCTGTAAAATACCAAGTAGCCTCTATTATCCTATATTCTTTAGTTATCCCAAAAGGCCTACTGAGGAGGCGTGTTAATTATAGAATGGGACCACTCCTTGTCTATCACCATGGAAACGGAGAAACATCAGGTGAATAATATGTCATTTTCTATTTCCCGATTCTTGTAACGAGTACTTTGATATATACCTGTATTATTAATTAATAATCAGAACAAAAACTTATGTCCATACTTATTCATTGATACTTTAAAGAAATCAAAGCTTCTGAATTGAATTTCATTTCATTGCATTCATTATTTCTTAACTCATGGTCGTATTCATGGTTTTTTTTTTGTTTTGTTTTGTTTTTTTTTTTTGTGGTTTGTTTGTGTCCATCTAAATGTCTTTGTATATTACAGCCCACAACCCAAAAATGTTCCAGTCTTGACTCAAGGTCATTACTTTAATCTACAAAGATCCCTGGGAAATCAGACATTAAAATGTAGACCCTTGTTTCAAGTACTGTTGGATATGACCTAGGTGTATCAGTCTTTGTCCTAATGTGAAACTATTAGCAGTATGAGAAACAGATATTCTGATCAATATATTGTGTCATAAGCCTTGAAATCAGTAAACTTATATTTGATATGAGTTTTCTTATACTACGTTAAGGTTTTGCCATAGGTCAACCCAAAAATGTATTTTTACAATACTTCCAAAACTATGTGGTTTATAAAGTTAAAACTTTTAGAGTTTATAAATATATAATCATTGATTAACAGAGAGAAAGAATCACTTGATAACAAATACTTACAAAAGAATACTTATTGCGAAAAATTCTCTTAAAAAATGCAATGCATATACATGTACCTTTAAAAAATACACCTAAGTACATCCGACCTTTAGTGAAAGTCATCATTGTAGAAACAAATTATCTTTATCAATAATGGGCAACTTGGTTATTTTCCCTGTTTATGTTGTCCAAATGTCAAGACTTGAAACCGAAAGTAGGTGGATTTTAAAGGGGTCTTGTCTTTATACACATCATATTGCTTTCAATAACAGCATTTCAGAGAACATTCAGAGAACATTCACGTCCAACTTCCCCTTCTTTGATAAACATATATTATTTCTACATGATGGTTTTCACTAAATGTACAGCATTGAACAGGTGAATTTTTTTAATTTGCAAAATTTTTTGATATATTTTTTCTCCAAAAATATATTTTTAAAAATATTACTTTTCAAATGATATTTTCTGTTAATCAATGATAAATTTATACACTGTAAAAGTTTTAACTTTATACCTCACATAGTTTTGGAGCTATTGTAAAAATAAATTTTTGAACATCTTGACCTTTGGCAAAACCTTTAACCATTGCAGTGTACTTCACTGTACAAAACATATTCAATTATGTGGTTTTTTTAATCTTTTTCTGTTAAGTTTTCATATTTTTCTCATGAATTTTCATATTCTAATATCTGAAATGTTAACCAAGTAATCTTAAGTAGAAATAATTAACATTAATACATGAACTGTATATGACAAGCACTGCTCTTAGATATTGTTTCCCTAATACCAAGAAGAGGTCTTTATCTTTTGATGGACTTCACACTGAATTTGGTTTTTATTATTTTCTTTATTTGCTATACAAGTTCTCCACAATTTGTGATGGTGATTTTCTGTGTGGGTTTTCCAGATTTTGTACCACATGCCTGAAATTGACCATAAAAAATTAATTCAATAACAAAAATACAGATTCTCAGATCTGCCTAGGCACAGAAATTCATCAATTCAAAAAGCAATAAAACATTTTCTTTTTTTGTGATACACATCAGTGCAATACCAATAACATCACCCTCAATTATAAGAGTCTTGTTCAGTAAATTACATCATATTGACAGAATGTGTTTGGCTTGAATTTCCTCTGTCTTTATCTATATTTTATCTGAATTTACATGCAATGTTAACACTGTTAAAGTACATCTATCAATTAATAAATGTTTGGTTTTTTTTTTTGGTAAACAAGTGTCAGCTAAAAAAAATAATTACAATCAAACAAAATTGATATCTCTCCTAAAACACAATTTTTTAAGAAAAAAATCTCCAACTTTCCCCGTCTTCATTTTATCCTGATCCTGGGTTGGGCAGGCAAACATTTTTTTAATAGCCTTGTACTGGCTTGAAGTTTCCATTATGTGCCAGCCCTCATCTGTATTCTAACATATTTTTTATTCCTATTTTTATAGACAAATTGATAACATTATTCATACAGAGAGGCCAATATAAAATTATTGTTTGTTTGGAATAGCCTCCTGCCTCATTGAAATGCCCCCTCCTGAAAAAATTTTATTGACCAAAAGTAGGAAGAATTTTTTTTAATCATTTTTTTTGGCCTGTTATCACATGCGCCATACAAAACACTGAAATGTAGTGTCAGCTCTATGCAAAATTAGGTTTCTTTACTGATGGCATATACTTTTTTTTAAGTCAGAAAATGTAATTACTGTTTACTGAGATTTTTATCAAAAATTTAAATTTTATGTTGAAGAAAATGTTGAGAAAAGCTTTGAAAAAAAAAAATTTCCCTCCCTCCCTCCTGTGTCTGAAACCCTTCAGGCAGCAATTCCAAACAAGCAATTTTTTAAGGATGGCCTGATGCATTTCTACACTCACTGCTTACTGTGAAATCTCTCATTTTTGTGGGGATTTAATTTTTGTTGTTTTCAAGGTATGGAAAGAGCCATGAATTCATGGCCACCACAAAATGCATATATTACTACTGAGAAATGTTCAACCATGAAATCAAATCCCCTTGAACCAATACATGCATATCTTCCTCAAACCACGAAAATCTGACCTCTTGAAAATATGTGATTTTACAGTATTCTTAAATAGTGTTATACAAATATAAAGGACAACATTTGCAAGTACAGGTATTATATATCTTTTTGATATGGATGGTGATGTTTTATGTCCTGATATTTTTTATTTAATTGGTCAATTGCAGCATATCACTATCTAATAGCACTACTGTCTTAAAGAAATTTTACTTTAAAAGTACTTATTCAAAATTATTGACTACCGTATATACTCGCCTATAAGTCGGTCCGCCTATAAGTCGGATGTATTTAATAAGCTTTTATATCAGAGGGACTAACATTTCATATAATATATATTTTTTGATAGGATGGTGATTTTATAAGTCGGATATTTTTTATTTTTGGTCAATTGCAGCAGATATCTATACTCCCAAAAATCCGAAATTTTACTTTAAAAGTATATAGTATATACGGACTAACTTTTTTGAAATTAAAAAAAAAAAATCTTTCAAGCAGATTAGTTGGTTAACTGATTAATTACCCCACACCTTATTATTAATTAATTCATATCTTTAAGAATTGTAAACAAAGCTAACCTCCATTTTCCTGACCACGTCCATTCCGTCAATCACTTTCCCAAAAACAACATGTTTATTGTCCAACCTAAGTTCAATAAGCAGAAAATACAAATTACAAACTTCATTGATTTCATGCAAACTAAATTTGGTATTTTTTATAGAATTTTTTTTCACAAATAATTGAAATTTTGCATTGTTTATAAAGGAGCTCACCAGTCTGTTTTTTCTGTGCAGATAAAAAACTGTGAACCATTTGTGTTAGAACCTGAATTAGCCATGGATAAGATACCTGTTCCAAAAGCAAGGATGACATCAAATCATTGTAATAAATATCTTATTCATTAACAAAAAGGAGTGGTATCAATCTTATATGTATGCATTCTATTTAAGTAGTCATTCCCTGGTAGTTACATTGATCATAATGGAGTTTATGTGAAGTAATTCATACAATTCTCATTTTTAGCATACTTACTCAGCAATATGTACTATTTTGAACTGAGTTGGAGGAGCAAGTTTTAAAAGAACTATCAACAAGCACATACCTGGCCCTGTGTGTTTTAATGTGAAGTTTTCATCCTCAAATTTACGTCCATAAATAGACTTGCCTCCTGTCCCGTTGTGGTTTGTAAAATCACCTCCCTGGCACATCTCAATATATCTTAAGGAAACTAATATTACAAATTTTATTATATTGATTAAATAAATCTATCAATATAGTCAAATTTACAATGCTATATATATTTCACAGAAAGAGATAGCAATGTCTCCATTTTTTTCAAACTTGTTCAGTTTCAAAGTTTGGTCAGCATAGGACTTACTTACATGTAGGAATGGGCCTACTCCAAAAACTTAAATGTTAGATCAAATACATCTTCTAGAGTAAGTCAAGGTTTGTTTTACCTGGTACCTGGTCACCCATCATATGCAACTTTTAAAGCAAGCCTGGTGGTGTAAATCCCTAGATGCATCATCTACTGGTTCAGATAGGACTTTCAAATACTACTATGTATAACTTACTGGTACTTGAGAGACTTAAACAAGGGGGTTGATGATTGCTTATAGCATAATGATACAGCATAAAGTAACTTTAACTTTGCCTAGGTATTTAAAGATTCAAAGTTTAAAAATAATAACTTTACAAAGAGAGGTTACTTGGCATAACAGACAAATTCACACAAGTTTTGAATTTTTAGAAATATAAAGATAAGACTTGTAGTGAAGGATACAAATTGTGGTATCACCCTGTGGAACGTGCTTCCTTTGTAACCGAAACCCTTCTCGTGGGTACACAAGCACCGGAAATTTTCTGGAGAAAAAAGTTAAATCATTCAACAAATGTTGACAGAAAATAAATAATCTTTTCATTGAACTGAAACTTTATTGAAAAAGCTCATTCAGAGTAATCATACAACATTCATGAATGTACAGATAAATAAGAGATGGGGTGGTTTTACCTGCTGTTTTGGGGACGACGTCCGCCCTGAGATCTATGACTATCCTCCCCGTACTATTCCCCACCTTGACATCCAGGTACACCTGTGGGTTACCTGTCCTCTGTTTTTTGGTGGGCGGGGCATCTGACTCCTAAGATATACATGTACACACATATAAAACAGGTAGTGCTGGTATGACATCAGATTTTGACTTACTCCCTACTTCTAAATTCCGTTACATAGGTATTCATTTTACTCTAATGCTTTGAAGTTTCTTTTAATATCTAAAACCATTAATTTCTAAATTTGTTGAGCTTGTTTAGTTTCCATTTTTTGGTATAATACTCACCACAGACTCGTCTGTTTCCCCCTGTGGGGCCTCACTGGATTTTTTATCTGCGGTTGTTTTCCCAGCATACTCTTGGAGCCAGGTATCTTCTGACCACACTATAAAAATATAAAGCACAATTTCTACATCATATCATTTCATGAAAACAATCAAAATTCAGAATATACAAGTTTCAGAAAAAAAAATCTGTAAAAATCTAAATACATTCCATCTCTGCCATCATTTATGGGGAGAGACTTACATACCGGGTAATTTTATTATGCCAAAAAAAAAAAAATTCTCAAGCCAAAAATTTGAAAATTCAATGTGGCAGGCAGGTTCCCTTTTCAATATGTCAATAAAATTGATTAATGCTACAGTTTTTGACCTGATGCATTGGTGCCTGAAAAACTATTGATTTATTTTTTTGGCCATATCTCTGTGAATTTTTTTTATATAAAAGTATGACAAAAAACCTTCTATTTTTTTCTAAACTGGCTTTACCATGGAACAGTTTTTATGCTATTTTTGCTATTTGTTAAATAGTCAGTAATCTATTCACAGAAAGCATTCCTTTCCCTTGCTTTTCATTCCAGAGCTCCTCTTGTTTTAATCCAGATTGTGATGTAAGAAAAGTAAAGTCCGTTACTAAGTATGAGGACAATAGCAAGTTAATCACCCCCCCTCGACAACAACTTTTCCCTCGACTATCTCTAGTTGCTGTCTTGGAGGATGATAACCTTGCTATTGTTCTCATAACCAGTAAATACGAGGGCTGTTCGAAAATTATTGAGACATTGTGTACGTATATTTTGCTTTCTAATGAACGTCTTTCGGTGAAAATTTGCATATACGTTTGACATACACTAAGAATTAATAAAAGCAAAACATATTTTACAAATATTAAATATTTTCTGTACAATGGTATATAAATGCGTCATCAGTAGGGGTACCCGGAGCAGTCACGAAATCAGATATTGAAAATATGTAACAACAACATTCTAATTCTTCTTGAACCCATAATAAGAGCGAAAATAATTCTGTTTATGTGTATAATTTTTCAGCTTTAATTCAAATTCATGTTGTGCAACTTTGTGAGAATTTTGATCAGGAATACGGAGATCATGAAAACATTAAGCGCTAGAGAAATCTGCTAAGAACGAAAAAATGGATTTTGACGTCAAGGGCAGAGCAGTGAACATACCTAAAATTTTGTTTAACAC
Source organism: Saccostrea cuccullata (assembly GCF_032062105.1). Classification (NCBI taxonomy): domain Eukaryota; kingdom Metazoa; phylum Mollusca; class Bivalvia; order Ostreida; family Ostreidae; genus Saccostrea; species Saccostrea cuccullata. The sequence goes on from NW_026925541.1 coordinate 255,023, forward strand.
AATGTAGAACTCTTTTCCAGACGCAACGACCTGCTAAAACAATAACAACGAGAAAAAATAATGTGTTAGGGTTTGTTATTTCATTGCTATACATTTTTTTTTTACAATTAATTCAACCAGAGTAAAATCAAAAGCTCAGGACGACCATCAGTTATTATGAACGGTATTAATATCGTTGACCCGCATTGCATAAATCGGCACTGCATGATATTAAGTCATCTTTTCCCACAAATGAAATTTTTACACTCGGGTAGCAATAGCATACATTTTTAAGGAATAGTTTAAGAAAAGAGACTGTTTGATTTTTTTTACTGTTATATGTAATTACAAAGAAGGAAAAGTATTACACGCTTCCTGATCATTTTACATGCGAAACCCTCTCCGGCTGACAAGATGTTAAATGATGTAGCGATGCTGCTCCGGGTCGATAGACATTTGCATGTTTATTATTTCACCAAAACATTTCTTATTATCATAGGAATTCGAAATTTTGCATAAGTGTTTTATTCGTTCTTTATAAAATGTTGATGAATTTTCATGAAATTATCTCCGTCCTTTATGGAGTAAATGTAATTGTCTCAATAATTTCCGAACAGCCCTCGTAGGTGTTTCAAATGTGTATTACGGATTTCCCCTTTGGAAGGTTTCATCAATATGATGTGTAAAGCAATACCTGCTCTGGAGCTACCCTCTTTGATCTTCATTGGTTTAGCCATGTTTACTCTTAGTGTGCGACCAAACATCTCTGAATCATTCTAAAATAAAACTTCATCGATTAACATCAGTTTCTTCAATCAAAAATTTGAAAAATGTGCATGTTTCATAAGTGATTTTGCAAGATCTTTTGTATAGAAATCATTGAACATGTGATACTAATTATTGATAAATACAGGATGTTTACTTGCTTACCTTGTTCTTTTACTTAAGTAATTAATTTACTATGTTGATAACAAGAAAAAAAATGGTGGGAAATTAACAAGTGGATATGTAAATGTGACAGATAATTTTTGTCATTTTCTAGTTTAGTGTATTAGATTTCGTATGGCTTTGCTATATATGAGGGGTGATCAAAAAGTTCACGAACTATCTCTATATCTACAAAACCACAATTCAGATTAGAATGAAATTCGGTACACACATAGCCATACACGAGGTCTATAAATATCATATGCTGAATAAAATTTTTCTCCTTGTTTGTTACATCACAATGTGAAAATGACGTCTCTATGTAGGTCACTTGTGACGAAAAATGGTTGTCTCAGTCGAACTCGTTCAACGAAAGACTGTAGAATTTATTGTATATCTTAGAAATCCCTCTACAGTATCATATAATAATTTTTACACAGTTTATTAAGATAAATAAGTTCCTATTTATTCAATTAATGATTGGATTGATCGTTTTAGTGAAGGAAGGCAGATGGTTAAAAATGATACTTGTCATCTTGACCAGTGAAAGCAAGTTTGAAAAGATATGTGTTTTTAATTAAGCAATTTCTTATCAAAGACCTCCAATTTACACTTTGAAAAATAGTTGAATATTTGAACAATAATATACTTATTCAATACCTAAGATATTGTTTACTTTAGATTTTAAACATATTAGATATGATAAAAAGGAGGCACCAATTCTCTATCCACCTTGAATAAAGGTCTCTCCCGAGACAGAAGATTTGTGTTTTAATGGTCGCCATGCTTATTTTTGGAAAGGATATTCTTATCCACCATTCTGTTGCGGAGATTTGACCATTTCTGACAAATGAACTGTTCTTGTCATAAAAATTAACTCACATGGAAAGAAATATAAAACTCAGAAAAATCTTTCAACTTTTGTGACAGAACGCTACGGAGGGGGGTCACGAGACCGCCAATATCACGTGATTCGCACATGCGCAGAACGGTGGTTGATGTGCATTAAAATTGGAGAGAATTAATTTAAATTATGATCAACATTGAAACCAAATATTTTTTCTTTTATGGAAGTTATTCAATTAGTTCGCGAACTTTTTGATCACCCCTCGTATTTATGTCAACATGTTTTAACATGCAGTCCCAGTTTGACATGGAACATGTACAGTACATGTATTAGAATGGTTGTTTTACCATGCTATCTTAGATATACAAATCAAACAGACAGACAGACAGACAGAGAGAGAGAGTTTACCATGTTATCTATGGCAGCTGCAGCATCCTACAACATAAAAAAACATTGCTGATTAATCATAGAATGAACGAAGTAGCTTTTAACACTGTTTAAAATTAAACAGTTAATGATATAATTATAAACATATACTACATGTAGTATTATGCACTTCAGTTTTAAATTTAATTTCCAAGTAGATGGAAGGAAACCTTACCTCAGCTAGTTCAAACTCCACAAAGGCAAACCCCCTGTGTTTCTCTAGGAAAAATGAAAACAATGCATGGTAAAGATTGCCTTTCATTTCCAATAATCCATATAAATGTGTTTAAATCATGGAATGTGAGTCATTCTTTTTTATGTTATTAAGTAAATTTTCATTAGAAGTTTCTCCATCCAACTGAATGTCAATATTTAAGATGTTATAACTTAATTTTAAACCATTTATTGTGAAGGAAAAACAAAACCTTGCCAATATATCCGCCTCAAAGTAATGTCCTGCATGCATGTACACGTGTATTAAGATATTACCTGTTTCATAGTCAAGGGGAATGTTTATGTCTAAGATGTCGCCAAATGGAATAAAAGCTGCATGTAATGTCTTCTCGTCTACCTCCTCTGCCAGTCCTCCTAGAAGATAAATGACAGATAATTCACAGATATTTTATTTTTTGCTTTGTTCTTACATGTTATTTTGAGCTCACTTTGCAAATAACACTTAGCTCAAATCACCCTGCTCACTAAAAGTTTTGCGGGAAAAATGTACCCAGACCCAATAAAAGAAAAAGTTTTCACACAACCCCCCCAGGAAATTAAATGAGACCAAAGGGCCTTAGCAGTCACCTGAGTGTAGTACTACACTGTACAGGATACTACAGGTGGGTAATAGCTAGTGCAGCGATGCTCATCACTTCGACCCCTTAAAGCATCACCTGGGCGAAGTTTGGACTCTGCACAGTGCACATTGATACGAACAATTTTTTTATGCAGTTACTTGGGTCCAATAATCCTTAGTTAGAATGATCTAACTGTGTCTCGGTACAAGCCCTCACCACAGTTAGAATACGTCCCATAAACTTGCAATGTAGCAAATCAGAGCAGATCTGCTCCGAAACGATTTTGAAGAATATAAAAGGATTTGCACTAGAAATAACTACCAAATTAATCAAAACAAACCTTTTTGAGATTGCTTATGCCTTTTATCCCAGAAAATAATCCATTTAAAGAAGAAAATCCAATTAATTTTCTCAACGTTTTTCTCTCGCTTCAAATTTACCTGCCATGTTTACTTTCAGAACTCTCTAGATTGTTCATAGTAAATTCACTGATTTATAGAGAGTACGAGTTATCGCCCATGTTTCTTTTGCTACATTACGAATACAAACGAATTTTATCATTATAGGTCCGTAGGAAAATCATTAACGATAGAACATTCTATCTAAATAATCCTTAGCGAAATGCATCTCGCCCCAAACTTCATTCTTGTGGTAACAAGACGTTTCAAGAAAAAAATAAATGTTCCTTGAATGATTTTAATTGATATATAGCAGATAATTTGTAAATTAAATGTTCTTCATTTAATTTGCACTGTTCAGATTTCGAATTGGTAATAGGGCAACATGATACATATGATGTCAAGTGACGTCAGAGTCTATACGCAGCAATTGACACGTTCAGTTTGACTATCCCGGTCTTAATTAAAAACTGAGTAAGTATTTGCTCTCGCCCTGCCTGTCGCACCGTCAACAATGAACATATTAAAACATGATTTCATTTGCAGTGTGAAAATTCATAATTTAAAACAAGAAGAAATCACTTCTTAACTGTATCTCTCTTGCTGAGAAAATTCAGACAGACAAACCAGGGCACTTTTTTCATATATAGGTCAGGTCCAGTACAATCACTAGATTTAGCTACGTAGGTAGAATTACCTACGTAGCTTTATTTACCTACCTCAGGTAGCTTTATTTAGCTATTTTTAGGTAAGTTTTCAAAAGTTTTCTTTTTATTAAAAAGAGACAAGAAGTCGCAATTAAATGACTATTGATATTTATAATAGGGAGGCTTTAAAAAACAATTCAAAGCAGAGATAGTTTATACATTGCTGCGTTTGGACAATTTAGAGCAAAACATGTAATTCCATTGTTTGGTTATCTGACCATACGGTGAGGTGCGGTGAGGCATGACTGAGTATGATTACTTCACATTGTACTGAATAATTACAGACCTATTATCGTGTTGACCGGAACTGGACTTCTTTGTCATTTCATTCAAGGAGTAACTTCTAACTGTCATACATAGCCCAAAAACTTTCAGAACTTTGATTGCAATTGCGCAGAAAAAGACATTTTTCCAAGAGGGATTTTTTCATGAGTTGTTTTCAGATGAGTTCAAAGTTGAAAATGATCACTGCATCAAAATGATATCGTCTGCACACCCTGAGAAAAATGCTTTTTAATAGAAAAAGATCAATTTGGTAGGTAAATAAAGCTACCTCAGGTAGGTAAATAAAGCTACGTAGGTAAATCAAGCTACGTAGCTAAATCTAGTGATTGTACCAGACCTGTAGGTCTATTTGAGTAAAAAAAAATAATAACAAGTTGTTTTTAATCGTTAAATCAAGCTTTATAGCGAGCGCAGCGAGCGTCGCGAAGCGAGCTCAATAGACTAACGTGTAAGAACCAGAGTTTTTGAAATAAAAAAATATTCACTGGTCAAGTGGACCAGTGATTTAGTGAAATTTACCGGTCCACACAAATATTCACTGGTCCATCAGCATACACATATTCAAAAACAAAAAAAATGTTTTAATTCCAGTATAGGCCTTAAAAATCAATAGGGTCAAATATCCCCGGACTGAATTAACCAGGTGTGATATTTTTAGTGGATAGGGTACCCAACATGGCTGCCTACCGCAGAAAACAAAGTTCTAAATGTTGTGGGGATAATGTTTAATTTAACAATAATGATTATGAACTCTTTATATCAAAGGTAAATAATGATTAGGTTGACATATGTTGTATCCCAAATAAAGCTACAATTAACATTTTTGTACAAATTGAATTAACTGATTGAACAAATACAGATACGACAGAAAAAAAAAAAATCATGACTATCTGTCGTAAAAGCCCTTGAGTTTATTCTATCATACACACAGATTCAATCCTTTAGACTATCTCACAAATAAACTTAAAATTCACAGGTTAAGAGGTTAAAACTCCGGAATGGTCCAATTTTTTTTACCGGTCCTTTGGACCGGTTACATGAAGAAAATTACCGGACATTTGAAATATTTACCGGTTTTGCCGGTGGGACCGGTGGATTTCAAAAACTCTGAAGAACAGAGGAAATTCGGATTGAAATCTGTACATACGTCAGCCAAATTTCTCTGTGCAACATTCCCAGAATTCCTGCACTACCCAATGTCCTTTAATATATAAAAATAGTAAAAAAAATATAAAGGAACATTGTTTCTTACCGAAATCTTAACGAAATGATTTTGCCTTACCTTATTCAAAAAAATACCCCCATGCCACAACACCGGCTTTCACCTTGCCCTTCGGAAATGATACAAATGACGTCACCGGAAACTTACGAATTTTAACGATATGCTGTCGGTTGCTTCCGTGAAATAGATAAATAAATAAACAATATCTTAAAGCATACAAAGCTTTCAGTTTGTAGAAAACTTTCAATGAAACAAAAAATAACTCTGCAATGTTTTTCGACCAAAATTGTGCTAGGTCTATAGTTTAAACCAGACGCTCGGCCGTTTCCTTAAGCTCCGACGAGCTCCGTGACGTCGTGTGACGTCACAGCTAGTCGCGATGTCTCGTGCGACTTGATGTTAGAAGTGGCTGATCAATTTCAAGCGTTTTGATGGTACAACTGCGCTCGCCTCAACGGTCACACCGTAAAACATATTAGTTATTGAATTTTAGAGACAGAGATAAATCAAAAGATTGTGTTGGACCTGGTTTCTTCAGATCTGATTAGCCCATTTTTACTTCCGTTTACTTGTGTATAAACAAAAAAACTAACCAACATAGACGATACGTTTGTTTTGAGCCGCCATGCTGAAAATTATCAATGTGAATAAAACGCATCGCACATGCACCATGAAACACACTCGAATGAAGCGTTTAAATGATTACAATTCGTTAGAGGTGTCTTGGTAGTTTGTACGTGTTAATTCTACTTGTTCTTCTTACGTCTGTTAAGTAATTTTCTGGAAGTTAATAATTTCACTACATTTGTTGAATCATTTAGTTACAAGCTGACATAAAATGTCGTAAATATTTTTAAAAATACCATTTACCATGATTTCAAATCTCAAAAGAATTGTTTAAAGAACGACTGAAAGGAAATTCCCGGGTTTTTGTGAGGTTTTGGCGCATCTACTGATCTAGATTTTTGTCAATGGTAAAGTTATTTCTGCGTATTTTTAATGCAGACGACTTTTAAAAGGAAAAAAATTCTTGTTCTGTTAACTTCAAATCAATCGTAAAATTATTGTCCAAATCTATCTTTTGATAAATTGAATTTAATACATTTGATGGATGTAATATTTTTGGAGGTAGTTTTTGTTCATAAACATGTGAAAAAGATGTTTTATTTTTACTACCTTTAGCTTTACTGATAAAAGCTTTTGCATAAGTAAGGTGTTAGTTGTCAAACTGATGTTTGTCCGTCTGCAAACAATTTTTCAGTTTAAAACGCTACTCCTCTTACCATTTTTGCTCAATTTCCGCACAACTCTCAGCAGGTCCAGCACAATCTCTTGATTAAGCTATATAGCTTTAAAAAGCTATATAGCTTTATTAAGCTATTCAAAATAGCTTGATAAAGCTATTTATTTGCAATTTTTCACAAAAATGTTTTTTGAAAGAAATAAACAAAAAGTCGCAAATATTACACTATTCATATATGTACCATGGACTATCAAAAATACAACCTAAATCATAGAAAGTTCTAACATTGCTGTTGTTGAATACTTTTAAGCAAAATATGAATTTCCATTGTTTGAGTAACAGTGTGTGCGGTGAGGCGTGGGTAAGTATGATTGCTTCTCATTGTGCTGAACTGTTACTAATCAATTATCCTGTTGGCCATAACTGATCTTCTTTATAATTTCATTCAAGAAATAACTGTATGGTCACTCATCAATAGCCCCAAAACTTTTAAAACTTTGAGTACAAAGTCTCTCAAGGAGACGCAATTTGGTGAGTGATTTTTACATGCATTGTATTCAGAAGAGTACAAAGTTTAATATTTCCACTGCACCAAGGTGCGACTTTTTGCACTTTTTGAAAAAAATAACACAATTGAGAAAAAAGTCTAATAGAATAGCTTAATCAATCTATTTTGAATAGCTTAATAAAGCTATAATAGTTAAATCAAGCTATATAGCTTAATCAAGAGATTGTGCAGGACCTGCTCAGGTACTTGGGTCTTCATGTGTGTACCTGAAAATGTATGTACCTTATTGATATGTAAAAAAAGTAAAGGTATGCAGGCTTCGTAATGACGTCTACTCAACTCGCTTATTTACAAGGCTTGTTCTTTTTTAAAAAAGATGCTGCACCTACCAATATTTCTGCACCAGACGTCTAGGAACATTGATTACTAATTGTAAAATCCCTCACACATTATTGATTGCATTTTGGTAAAAAATATTTTCATTGGAACTACCTGTGATTTTATTTGTATACTAAATCTTGTGGATTTTGTACCAAACTGTCAGAGGATTAATGTTTTAAAGAATTGTTAATGATTAATATTGAAAAAATTAATGATGGTAAATCAAGCTATGTAATAGGTAAAGTTGTACAAAACCTGATGACTGACTGTTACATTATATCATTGTTTACCACTTCAGAAATACAGATTGGGACTGACTCCGGGTTGACCATGTCGAAGCGTAAAGGAAGTGAGTTAGCGGGGCCGAGTCGTAAGAAACCCTTGAGCCAGGCCGGGCCGAGCAGCCGAGTATCTGATGAGGAAGAGGAGGAGGAACAGATGGACCTCAGTCAGCGGCAGAACTACGACGTCAGCACGGTAAGTCAGCGGCAGAAATACGTCAGCATGGTAAGTCAGCGGCAGAACTACGACGTCAGCACGGTAAGTCAGAGACAGAACTACGACGTCGGCACGGTAAGAGACAGAACTACGACGTCAGCACGGTAAGTCAGCAGCAGAACTAGGACGTCAGCACGGTAAGTCACCGACAGAACTACGACGTCAGCACGGTAAGTCACCGACAGAACTACGACGTCAGCACGGTATACAAACCTTACAATCAATATTGATAGTGGTATAGAACTCTGACAAAAAGGGGAAAAACTATGAAAATTATTTCAGTATTATATAGTGTTGGAAAGTCATTTACAATTAAAAAATTCCTTCATACTGTGGGTCAACTAGTAGATTAGGGAAAAAATAAGAGGACACAAAGATCAAAGATGCCCCCCCCCCCTTCCAAGGGAATGATCTGCGGTGATGAAGATAATGTGATTGGGAAGAGTGAACCATAAATTGGGGTTAATTAGTGAAAAGAGAATAATCTTGCTTTTCTTTTACTTTCATTTCAGAAAGAAGCAGATATTGGCATTGTGGAAAAAATATGTCTAAAAAACTTCATGTGCCACAGCAGACTGGATGTATCATTGGGGCCGCATGTCAACTTTATCGTTGGAAGAAATGGAAGTATGTCAGCAAAATAAAGTTTCGTTTGCCATGGAGTGCTTTCAGAAAGAAATGAAATGAACATAAAGTTGTTTTGAAGTGATAAGAGTGTCATGGTAAAAGAGGTGGTAATTAATATCTAGTTTTGATTGACAGGTGATAAGAATGCCATGGTAACAGACTGGATGGTAATGCATTTTACTTTTGATTGACAGGTGGTAAGAGTGCTGTAGTAACAGCTTTAGTGGTGGGACTGGGAGGAAAAGCATCAGTAACCAGCAGAGGGAGCACCATTAAAAGTTTCATCAAAACTGGCAAAAACACAGCAGAAACAGAAATCCATCTCCGGAACAGAGGGCCTGATGCTTTCAAATCTCAAATCTACGGAGATAAGATCATTGTCGAGAGGAAATTCACAGGCGATGGATCATCGTCTTATAAAATCAAGTCAAAGGAAGGTAATACCTCTAACAGGAAAAATGTATTTGGCTATGTTTAATTATGAAAAAAGAGTCAAATGCTCAGACAGTGCCTAGAATATCCATTGAACCAATTATGAAAGCATTTCGATATTTTAAAAAATGTGTAATTTTCTACACATGCATCAAGATGAAAATTGTATCCATGATTGTTGGAATTTCTTACAAAGTGGGGCACAGAAGTCAACTGACAAGGCTTTCTGTAATTTATTAACATGATACTGTAGATTGGCAAATATTCACGATGGTTTTAATTTCGCTATTTTCAGGATTTATCATTTTTCTGCGAAATTAAATCCATCGTGAATGCTATCATTTTCTTTTCAATCGCATACGTATGTTTAAATGCAAGTCATGAGACTTTAAATAATTTCTTCCAGCGTGAAATTAAAAAAATCGCGATTGATACTTTTAGAGATATTGTGAAATTTGAACTTCGTGGAATTAAAAGATTTACATTATTTTACAGGTAAAGTGATTTCTATGAAGCGAGAGGAATTAACAGCTATCCTTGACCAGTTCAATATCCAGGTGGACAATCCTGTGGCCATTCTGAATCAGGACACCAGTCGGAACTTCCTCAACTCGAAATCACCGCAAGATAGATACAAGGTAAGGACTCTAATGTAAAGACATACAACTCAAAATCACCACAAGACAGATACAAGGTAAGGACTCTAATGTAAAGACATACAACTCAAAATCACCACAAGGCAGATACAAGGTAAGGACTCTAATGTAAAGACATACAACTCAAAATCACCACAAGACAGATCACAAGGTAAGGACTCAAATTTATTAGACATACAATTTTCAAAATCACCACAAGACAGATACAAGGTAAGGACTCAAATCTAAAGACATACAACTCAAAATCACCACAAGGCAGATACAAGGTAAGGACTCTAATGTAAAGACACACAACTCAAAATCACCACAAGACAGATACAAGGTAAGGACTCAAATTGTGTACTACACAGAGAGTATTTTATTACGTGATTCCATTCTTATCGTTTTCAGTGGGGCATTCATGTCCTATGGACACATTTCTTTTTATTACACAATTCCTTGTTTACAGTTCTTCCTGAAGGCGACCCAGTTAGAACAGATGATGCTGGACTATACCAGAGCCAATGAACAGAGGGAAAGAACCAAGGAAATCATAGAGAAAAAACAACAGGTTCTTATTATTCAGTTTTACTGGACTCCATATATAACTATAAATAGGCACTGGCAAATTCCAATTTTTGATTGTAACTGTGGTTTATCTAAATGTAAATTGACACTGACTGAAGTTAAACAGTTGCATTTCAGTATTTCAGGAGTATTCAAAGCCAATGATTGAAATACAACTGCATCAGTTATTTTTATGTGCGTGTATTTAACTGTTCTGTTTTGTTGTTATGACTCATTAAATCATTTGTGTCAATACATTTTATCATATGTTCCGCTATAACTGTGTAAGTCTGTGATTCAACAGTCATTTTGCTATAATTGCCGTCTATTACTCTGTAGACTTTACCAACCCTAGAGAAAGAGGTTTTGGAATGGGAGCAGAAATTTAAATCCTTGACAGCCCTCGATGAACTGAAATCCAAAATGAAGAAACGAAAAGAGGAATTAGCCTGGG
>NW_026925542.1:0-25898 GCF_032062105.1 Saccostrea cuccullata
ATATATCAGAAAATGAAATGGTTGGAATCTGTGACTGGTCATGTATCTTGTAATGTACAGCGTTATAAGGTGGCAAATTCTCGTTTTCTCCTGTTGCAGGTGAGATACATTCTGCTAGGACTTCTTTAGACTTGGTCACCGGTGTTAAGTCGATCAATGGCACTTGGCTAGTCAAAATTTCTCTAATTAGATCTTCTTTTTTCTTCTTCTTAATTTCTATTCCTTGATCGCGAGCTATTTCTTTCAGCGAATTTACCTTTAATTTGTTCAAATTTTCGCGCTTAGACATTATTGTTGACAGTGTTGCTAAGCCTAATGTCAATATCACAGGAATGCGGATGTTGCCGTCCGGAAGCGTTTATGCGCATGTGCGAGAATTATCGCGAAAAGGTTTATTTAGGTATGTGTCTGGACACAATTATTTCATAAAATATGAAATATTTTCACTTCATTCTGGAAGATCTATGAATTTTTTACCGTAAATTTTACACGAAAATTTACCAAACAAATGAGGCCTTGAAAATGACATCAAAAGGGAGGAGGGGATTCCCTTTCCAACATTCTATAAAGTTTTGCCCCTAAAAAACTGGTACAGACCTAAAATTTGTTGAAACTGGCTACAGAGAAATAAAATGCATCCCGAGCTAGGATCTCTCCCAATGCATTAATCCATTTGGAATATCATATTCAATGAAGGCCACTGTTCTTGACATTGTAAAGTCATATAAACAAGGCGAGTTTAAGTCCGTACTCATGAAGCTCCAGGAATTCTCATCAAAAAGGTGTATGAGGTAGAAGAAGCGTAGAAAACAATGACGTTGTAGGACGTCATGAGAATAAACGACGACAGCGCCGGCTGATCATATAATGTCGTTTGCATTTTATAATAATTTTGCAAATAATGAACGTATCAGGCTAAAATTTTCAACAATTATTTATTTTTTGTTGTTTTATTATCCATATAAATTTTGAAAGCACAGACTACGTAGTGCTGATTTTATAACCTCAGTCCACAAACTTTTTGATAATCCCTCGTACACTCCGTATGCAGGTGATGAAGGTTTATTGCTGCATAAGTAAGGGAAGTTGACGACGGTACAATAAAAGCAGAGAGTGTGCTTACTTGCCGATTAGCCTTTCTTCTGTCGTTCGCAACAAAAAAGATGCAAAAGTTCAACACTAAGCCGCATACTTCGAAACTTAACTTTTGTTTCTATCTAAATATCTTATTCTATTGTTTTTGAAAAGTGCTGCTAGAATCGTATCATGGTAACGGAAATTGATGCATTTTTTCCGATCCTATTAACAATATGTAAAAATTTTGGAAAGGTTTCCTCCGACAATGTTCAATAATTGTTTCTGTGATAGGACAGTAAGATTCTAGCAGCACGTTTTCATGGTACAAAGATTTTTGTTACATAACTATTATTACAAATTGAAATTGATTATCCCCGGTGTAGTGTTGAACGTTTCACTTTTTTCATTAAGGCATATTTTCTAATAATAAACGACACGTGATGATGCCGCTTTCTATTGCTTCCTGTAGCATAAGTTCCATTGAAGTCTATAGAATGCATAATGATAGCAAAAGTTTAATTCATGACTTTTCCGATTTATTTGTGTTACATATACAAAAAGTGTTAATTCGCTGAATTATGATCCGTGTGTTGCCTAACCCGCGTAAGAAATACTAGTACGTGCATGAGGGTGCACGTACTTGTAACCATTGCTTTCATGTGTACAAGTATATCAGATTTAATGTAATTCCACCATCAATGAGGACATGTCCCAATTTGACACCCTATTGTGGCCTCTGTGTAAGCTTTAAATCAAAACTAACACTGGTTTTAGAATAAGCATCATTTAAAGTTCTTAACTGCAAACAATCACAATTTACTGTGTTTTAATTTTTACATCAAAGAATGGGGCCATATCTTATCCTTTGAATCCTCTTTACAAAAGAATATCTGTGCCAAATTTTGTCAAAATTGACCCAGTGGTTCAGGTAAAGAAATCAAAAATGTGGAAAGATTACAGACGGACAGAAAGACAGACGAACGAACAGCTTGAAGGACTAATAAAGCAGATTTAATGCAAAACGGCACAACAGTCATTGCTCAATAACGATGTCCGACTATCTGTATTCTGAGTACTTTGATTTTTTTTTATAAGAAAACATACCACTTTCAAACAGCCCTATTTGTCTGTTGTAGCAGAACTCTATCAGTGCTGTCGTCTGCTGGTTAGGGACACAGTGGTACGTACTCCTGCCGTTGATGTCAACAGGACAGCGTCGTGACGTTGATGACGCGTTCCATAATGTCCTGCTTTTGGGACATTGATCCACGATGGAGACAGGAAACGGATATTGTAAACCTGGCATATTTTCAGGAATCTATCGCAATGAACGAAACACATGTTATATATTAAAAATCATTATCGCTCTTAGTTTAACAAAATCTAACATCTTCTCTGAAAGAATTTTTGTGACTCATGCCTCCTGCAGACCCGATCTATTGTGATTTGCATTTTTATGAGTTTAAAAAAATAATCAACTCTAAATGGGTTTTAAAGAAATAATGTATGAAAGGTGCGAAATGGCATTTAAAATATTGTGAAATGGTGTTTGGTCTTAAGACATCTATGCTCAAAAATATATTCAAAGGTCATAGATAAGTGTTATTGAAAACGAATTGTATTGAGTCTTAATTGACAAAACTAACGAAGACGATTGCTTTTTTAAGTTATTGTGAATTCAAAAGGATTTTTGGCACATAAAATATTAAATCAATCAATGAAAGACTTACGTCCAGGTCTGAAATTCACTTTAATCCGTGTATAAAACCACAAAAAAGTCAGCATCATCAATATCATATTTAAACAGTGTTATCATTTTTTTTATTTTTTCAATCACTTAAAAATGTACATTTGAAATTTGAATGAAAATATAAAGTAATGTTTAGGTACTTACGGTTCCTTAACGTGACAGAAGGTAAACCAATAATAGGAATCATTGAAAAATAAAACAAAAAAAAAATTGGCAATGCGTCATAGTTTAAATGGTATAGAAGATACTTGATCCATGGTGTATTTAAAAAAAAAGATTTACTGTTCAGCGACTCTTTTAAAAATCAACATAAAGGGTTTTTAAATGGACTTACACACATACCGTAAATCTGGAAATTTTTGCTGTAGAGAAATTTTAAGCAAATTTGCGAGTTCGTTGCATTCGCAAAAATATAAAAAAATAATTTAACAATAAGAAAATGTAAACAAAGCAGTGGTCATTCGCAAAATTTTGAAACATAAAAATTAATCAACTTCATTTCAACCAGAATTCGCAAAATAAAATCGACGTAAATTGCCTACTTGTACATTTTAAAACATGATTTATGTGCTTTAAATAACGTTTAAAAATAAAGCTTAAGAAATTACAGTTAGAACAAGTTATGGCTATTCACTGATCACTTTTTGTAATTTGTTTTAATTGTTCCTTATACATATTGCATTTTTATGTTCCCCAAACGAAGTTGGGGAACATATTGTTTTTACTCTGTTTCTTCTTATTATTATTATTATTAAGGTCTTCCGTTTCAACGGAAGACCTTCTTATTTTTCTGTTGTTTCTTTTCAACTTTTCTTATTATTATTATTCTTACCGATTTTTGTGCACGCAATTCTCGTAAATGCGTCGATGGATTTTCATGAAACTTTCAGCATTGATGACAAATGATATGAACTTAAGGCGTTTTTTTTTTAATTTGATGACATCACTTCCGGTTCGGAGTTTTTCGCGATTTAGTGAGTTTTAGAGGGTAATTTTGTCCAGCAGTTTTCTCAAAAAGCACTCAACGCAGAAGCATGAAATTTTCAGTGCTGATAAAGCAACCTTTGGAGATATGTATTTGGTATATCTCAACCACCGGAAGTACGTAGCGCCGACGTTGGGTATGGTCCGAAAACAGTCCTATCAAGAATTTCAAAATTTTTAACACCTTTTCTACGATAACTTTTTACCTAGAAATATTTTGTTAAAACATGTAGAACAAAAGAAGTGTAGAATTTAAAGATCTTTCATATGATATCTCAAAAAAAGGGCTAGCCCCTAAAATTAAGGGCCAAAGGGGGCCGAAAGTTTTTCCTTTATATCTCAAAAAGTATTGAGAATTTGTAATACCTCAAAGAAGCAAGGTTGTTTAAAATGTCAAGATTAATCTATTGAAGTTTTAAAAATACGTCCGGCGTCGTCACTTCCGGCCAAACCGGAAGTAGTCGAAAAACGCGTATTTTTGCCATTCTTGAAGAGTTCTGGGGTAACATATGTCACTGGAAGCCAAAAAACTTAATTTTTCGTCCGTCGTTGTCTCTTCCGCCGGCGTCGTCACTTCCGGCCAAACCGGAAGTAGTCGAACCACGCGTGTTTTTGCCATTCTTGAAAAGTTTTAGGGTAACATATGTCACTGGAAGCCTTAAACTTAATTTTCCGTCCGTTATTGTCACTTCCGCCGGCGTCGTCACTTCCGGCCAAACCGGAAGTAGTCGAAAAACGCGTATTTTTGCCATTTTTGACAAGTTTAGGGGTAACATATGTCACTGGAAACCTAAAACTTAATTTTCCGTCCGTCGTTGTCACTTCCGGTTTAACCGGAAGTAGCAAAAATTGCCTATTTCTGCATTGATCAACATAGCTGTAGATGATTCAAACCATTTTTAGGCGTTATTTCTCATTTTTGTTAAAAATGAAAGCTACTTCCGGTCAAACAGGACGGAAGACCTACTCGTTGCTTTGCAACGAGCTTTGCTCTAGTTATTATTATTATTCTTTTTTCTTCTTATTTCTTCTCCGGTACTTTTTTGTCCGGAAGTGTTCTCAGAAACTGTTCACCAAACTAAGTTAAAACCTTTTTAGGGTTAGTAGGCATGTTGTGTAGATGTGCCGAACGAAGGTCATTTTGCGCGCATTCGCATGCACGTGCGGGCGCGTGCAATGAGTAAAATGACTGATATATTTAATATGGTTGTAACTTTTATATTTCTTGATAAAATGTTTTGAAACTCATTGTATAAAGATATATTTACCAGTCCACATAAAAATCAGACAAAGGGTGATATATGAGGGTTCTCAGAATTTGATGATTTTTCACTCATAGATTTACTTTGAAGTATGAACAATGTATGTAAAATGAAAAATGTTTTGAGTCATGGTAACCATGGAAACCCGGCCAAAGAAATTTCCTTAGCAACCGGCGGATTTTTCAGTGTTGAAGGACAAAAAATCACCTATCTTTGAGGCTTAAAATAACTCGAAAATACCATGAGAATTATTCTTACTTATGGGTGTAATAAAGATACACATTTATTGTGTTCTAATAATGTAATAAAAAATATTTAGGTCCTAAGTCAGTTTTGTGGTAGACATTGGAAGGTACACATGTTTTACAAGTTTTGCTGATTCAGCATTTTTCGTGATTTTGGCAATATTCAAGGCCAAATTTTAAAAAATGGCCAGATTAATACAATTGTTGCATGTATCTCACATAAAAGCAGAGGTATTTCTCTTTTAGAATTTGAAGTCAAATGCATGGGCTCTTTTGAAAATCGAATCTGTTGCCTAGCAACAAAAATGGGCTTTTTGATGCATAAAATGATAAAAATTGTAAAAAGTTTAAGGAAAAATCAAATGAACGGTTATTTATGATAAATAAGATACAAATTTTAAAATATTATAATTAAATTTGGTCTCCCTAGCACATCATTGAATGTTGCATAATTCTTTATCTCCATAGCAACGGCAGGTTCTCCATAGCAACAAGGCAAAGAAAGATAGTTTTGGCGTGTATTCGTTTAATCTTATTTAGGCTTATTCAAATTAAGTCAGAAAAATGTGATTGAGCAAAACTGACAATGAACTGTTGGTCAATCTTAATTTTTTATCTCCATAGCAACGGCAGGTTCTCCATAGCAACAAGGCAAAGAAATGTAGTTTTAGCGTGTATTAGTTTAAACTTATTCAGGCTTATTCAAATTAAGTCAGAAAAATGCGATTGAGCAAAATTGACAATGAACTGTTGGTTTTATTACTGTTATTTTTTTTTGGTACTTAATCAACCCATATGGCAAGGATTACGTGTATATGACAACCAAAGTTTCTAAGTCTCCTGTAAAACGGATTTGACTCTGGGATTGTATTGTTTGTCATGGAATTGGATATTCAAGTAATATGCTGATAATTGCATGGTGATAGTTCGGTAAGACTTTAAAATGTTGTATCAAGTTATTAAATATTGTTCAATGACTTATTTCCATAGCAACAACACCACTCCCCTGGCAACAACACAAAGAAAGTTTGACGTATATTCATGTCACCTGTAAATCTTTATCTAAATCACGTCATGAAGAAAAAATGATGTTGAAATGTTTATTTTTCGAAAGTACGTTTAAACTCATTTAATCCATAACAACTACTTCTAGCACATAGCAAACAATGTTACGTTTTCATTATGGGATACTCTGTAGTCGTTATTCATAATATTGAAAGATTAGGCACTCGTCACAGATTTCTCAGAAAGCATTACATCGATGAATTAAATCCTCATGAAAATAAATAGATAAATAGAATGAATAACGTCACTATGGAAACATTTCGAATGATATTTCCAATTGAATATGAAGATCAAGTTCTAATTATTCTATTGACACTTGTCATAGATTGGAGAGTGTTTTTTCCAAACGAAAAGAACCGTTCACAGTAGCTCAAAGGTAGCACCTACTGCGTCCCACAGTGGGATTCGAACCCGCGAAGGAAGGATCAGCTCCTTCCTTCATGACTCTAGAGAAGACGCTCTAACCACTGCTCCATGAGGGCGACGCGGCACATTAAAATAAATCAAAACAAGCAAATTTATTCAAAGAATTGTGGTCCCCCGCTTTCGGTGTCTTTGTTGATGAGATGTTATTTTTTATGACATATTGTGCCTAATATGAACATCCTATCATATGTCTTTTATTTAGAAATTATCATTGAAGTTGATTTTTTTCGAAGGATGAAACCCAAATCCTGACTTAAAAAGTAATGGCCAAAGTTAACGTTTTTTAAAAGTAGGACAACTCCAAAGTCAAGATCAAAGGGTCAAAGTTGTTGATGAATGGTTTCCTCACAAAGATTACACATGTAAAGTATGAAAGCTCTAGCCCTTACCGTTCAAAACATATGGTCAAGGTTAAAGTTTTTTCATAAGTACGTAAATCTTTAAGGTGAAGGTCAAAGTTGTTGATATTCAATGAAAGGACTTGCCACAAAGAATACATATGTGAAATATAAAAGTCTTAGTATCTACCGTTCAAAAGTTGTGACCAAAGTTAATTTTTTTTTTAAAAAAGTAGTTAAAACTCCAATGTCAAGGTCAAAGAGTAGAAATTGTTGGTATCCAATGAAAGATCTTCTCAAAAGGATTACATATGTGAAGTACGAAAGCCCTAGCCCTCACCGTTCAAAAGTTTTGGTCAAGGTTAATGTTTTTTCATAAAAACGTAAATCTCCAAGGTCAAGGTCAAAAGGTCAAGGTTGTTGGTATCCAATGAAAGGATACAAACAATACATATTTGAAATATGAAAGTCCTTGTACCTTCCATTCAAAAGTTAAGGCCAAAGTAAAACTTTGGAATTTTTGTGTAAAAGAGGGTCAAACTACAAGGTCAAGGTCAAAAGGTTAAATTTGGTGGTACCCAAAGAAAGGTCTTGTCACAAGGAATACACATGTGAAATATAAAAGTCATAGCTCCACTAAATCAAAAGTTATGGGCAAGGTTAAAGTTTTTGTGACGGACAGACGAATGAGATTTAATGTCCCCTCGCTTTCGCGAAAGCGGGGGACAACAATAAGAAAAGTCGCATCGCAGTCAGTTACGGTTATTAATGTAAAATTGCTGTTTACATCATTTGAAAGAAATATTGCAAGATGTCCGAAGCTAGATCATACAAATACAAATGAATTTAATAAAACATGGCTAGTCACACAAGTAGAAACTTTATTTTTGTATGCTGTTTGGTGAGATTTGCATTAATGTAGTGCAAACATATTTCAAAAATTATGCAAACGATGATCAGAGGGTCATCTTCAAGTACCCGGTTAGTTCATATCTTAATATGGAAATATTATGCATCAAAAACAAAGCAATTGACATCGAATTCATCCATGTATTACAGGGCTCATGGGTCAGATCACTCACCTTAGCACTGTGGCTAGGAAAAATCAATTCAGTAAATGCCTAAGTGGTCCCGATCCTAAAAGGGGGGGGGGGGTGATTTGAACAAACTTGAATCTATGCATACTTGAATCTACACTAACTAAGGGTGCTTACATATTTTTACTCAAGCCCAAGAGGGGCTTGAGTTATCTAAAACGATGCTAGGTCATCGATTTACTCTGATAAAATACACGAAAAGATATTATTTTTGTAGATAAAAATATTTCTAGAAACAAAAATGAAGCTTATCTTGAAAAAGTCTGTATATTCGAAGATATTAAGCTTTAACAAATTCTACTATGAATGGCCAGAAAGTGTATGGTTGTACCCCTATGTTGAAATTGCTTCTCACGGGCCTGAGAATGAAGTGCATGTGCACTTTGAGTGACAGTAAAATGTTAAATTCTCCCTGGTACAATTTTTTTTTTAATTTAAAATATAGCAATAGTTATCTTCAGCTTTGGTAAGGGAACCTATATAACTTCTTTTGGATTCGTAAGGAATATGTATTAGACATGCCGCACAGGTGAACCCGCGATCACGTGGATTTTTTGGAGCCGAACCGAATCGGAAGCCCCCCTCCTCCCCCGTTCCACTTTGAAAAACATTTCTACCTGTACTCTTGTAACAAGCTATTTTGATTGATGTATATTAAATTATGATCGCGATGTACTTCATTAAGCAGAAATTAAAAAAAAAACGTATATATAGTTTGAAGTATATCAACATAAAAACATATTTCATTAAATTAAGAAACGGCCAGTATGCTTTATAAAATATTCCTGAAAGTGAGTTACGTAAATTCATTTTAAATTAATTATATTTATTCTCATTAAATTCAATACAAGAAATTTGTTTTATGTACGTACATGAATTTCATTCAACAGAAGATTGAACTCAATAGCCCTCATCTTATACCATTTTAGGATATTAATGACACTTCTTAGTTGACTTTCTACAGCTTGAGTATCTCTGACATTTTGTCAGTATATACTTGTTTGACTAATTGTGGCTTTATTCCAAATAAGTTATGTACTTTTGTGGTCCCACCCAATCCTGGGGGTCATGATTTTAACAAATCTCTATCTAAATTACTTGAGGATGCTAACATTTGAACAAGACCAATCAAGATTTTTATATATTTAAAAAATATATATTTTTCCTATATATTCCTAATATGTAAAAATTTGATCATCCATTGTGGCTGTACCCCCGGAGGTCATGATTTGAACAAACTTGAATCTACACTATTTGAGGATGCTTCCATATAAACATGACCATTCATGGCTTTGCTGTTATTAAATTTTTCCTTTATATTCCTATGTAAGACGTTGGTCGTCCATTGTGGCCCCACCCTAGAATCGGGGGTCATGACTTGAATAAACTTGAATGTACACTACCCGAGGATGCTTCTACATAAGTTTCATCTTTCCTGGCCCAAAGTTTTTACATTGATACCGGTAATTTATATCGATATGGTGGTAAGAAGTATAAAATTCAAGTCCATCCCCTTCCCTTCCCTTCCCCAAGTAAACTTTTGAGTGCTGAGCTGATTTGTTTTTACCTAGCCCATGTGCTCAGGTGAGCGATGTTGGAGATTGCTCCCACTACTTTGATACATGTTGCTTGGGCCTGTTCTCTGCGTAATTGCGTTTGAAGCTCCAGAGCTACAGATTCTTGTAAACTGAATAAGTGTCAGCTTCCCAACAACAAGTCAAAGATACAAGCTTATAAATATCTTATCTTTTGAAAAATGGAAATTATCTCAAATGAATACAATATATGCTTGATAAACATTACCAGGGTTAAGGGTTTTAGTAAGTGTACACAATTTTGTGTGCTTGCTCATTTCATATTCCTGTTTTCGTTCACTGCATTTAATTTCCATTATTTTGCATTGGATTTCCGACATGCTTAAAATTTCAATTCCGACAATTTTATTTCATTTCCAACATTTTTTGTATTTCTTGGATATCTGCAGGATCCCTTTCTGACAATTTGTTTGCTTACCAAACAGCTGGAAATAAAATTTTAAATAAATTTATTTCATGTTCAAAAAATAAAAACATATTTATAATTCAATACATACTTATACAAGTAGCAATAATACTTACTAAGTATATTACTATCTTTCCCTGTGCTACATGTACAGGCGTAATTGTGATGTCTTCGTATTAAAAACATTCTACTGTCTTTTGAGATGATTGTTTTTTCCTATGGCTGTGTAACAAGAGGGGGGTGGCTATTATGCCGATACTTAGCAATAGAATACTATTGAAAACTTCACTACAATATACATGTACCCCCTCAATAATAATAATATCTGACGATCTTCTATTTTTTGGTTTGTTTGCCAAGGAATTTTTGGTTGTTGATAGTGCCCAAACTGAAAATATATGGTTGTGAAACGGAAATGGGTGAAGTTTAGTTTCGTATAAACGTTAGACCTACGTTTCCACTTAATTCTTAAACACTAAAAAATATTAATTTTACAATCATACAAGTAGTATGAATCTGCTACTATACGGAGACTGCATTGGGACAATACTAATTGTATTGCAAGACCTTTGAGACCTCTCTGGTGACGGAGTTATGAAACCTTAGCTTGTTTCTCCTCTTACACACGGTCATAAGACCTGAATAAGGCAGACAGTTGCGGGGGATAGACAGCTAAGTGTTGTAGACTACCCAAAAGCGTAAGACCTGAATAAGGCAGTCACTTGGTAGTATAGATCGAGAGAGGTGGCATACCACAGTGAGAAGTGGGGGAAGTGCCAGGAGTCAGTACAGTGAGAAGTGGCAGGACCGAAGAAATCTATTTACGGGAGACACCCGTTGACCACAGTTAGTGGTTGTCCAATCAAGAAGAAACCGTTTATATTTGTATTGTATTTGTATATATTTGATTGTAATTTTATTTGGTCAACAAAAACCTGAGTTAACAGGTTAACGAACCAGAGTGTAACGCCTCGGTGATACAAGACATATCACCACACAACACCAAGCTCGGCCGCGTTGCACGTTACATTATTTGGTGGCAGCGGTGGGATTTTGTTGACCATGGATTCGTCTAAGAAAGTGTCAGAAACCATAGGGCGGATGGAGAAGATCTTAGAAAGGATGAGAACGCCAATCAGCAACGATGGTCAGACAAATGCGGCAAGCCAAGAGTCTGGATATGCGACACACAGTACTGATTATCAACCGGCCGGTATGTCAGGAGATGTGTCATTTGACGAGTACGGCGCCCGGCCTAAAGTTAAATTTCCAGACAAAGGCAAACCAAGCTTTATATCACATGCTGGGGTTGACGACATTGTGACGGGCCATCTGTTTGACACGCCAAAACCACGGAGACAGGCAATAGGGACGGACAATGCCAAGACAGGCCATATAATCAAGCCAGCCACATATGACGGAACCAGTTCCTGGCTTGACTACAAATCACATTTTGAGGCTTGTGCTGTTGTAAACGGCTGGACGGAAGATAAGAAGGGTCTTTACCTAGCTGTATCACTGCGTGGCCAAGCACAGTCAGTGTTAGGTGACTTGCCAAGCGATACTGGTCAGCACTATAATACACTGGTCAGATCCCTTGAGGAGAGGTTCTCCCCTCCTAACCAAACAGATCTGTATCGTGTACAACTAAAGGAACGAAGGCAAAGAGCATCTGAGTCAATACCAGAGTTAGGTCAGGCCATTAGACGGTTAACTAATTTGGCCTACGCGTCAGCTCCTGGCGATGTGCGAGAAACTCTGGCCAAAGATGCGTTCATAGATGCCTTGGTAGATTCAGAAATGAGGATCCGCATCAAACAATCTCGTCCTCAAAACCTGAATGAAGCCATCCGGCTAGCCGTTGAACTCGAGGCTTATAATCGTGCAGAGAGCAGAAACCAAGAAGCAAAAGGCCATTTGCGAGTATCGGCACCAGAGCACTCATCTGCTGAGGTTAGCCAGAAGAATCTTGAGACATGGATGAAGTCCATGGAGGCTAACATGAGTACCTTAACCAACGAGATTCACAAACTAAAGCTGAAACGGTCAGTCAATAGAGCTAATGACAAACAAGCAAGAGGCAAACCATTGCGTTGTTATGAATGTAACAAGGAAGGCCACATAAAGCGCAACTGCCCAAAGCTAAAGAAACGACCTTGTGAAAGTGAACACAAGGATTCAAAAGAGAAAAAGGGATTAGGCAGGCCAGTACGAAGTAAACAGACGTCAGCCTGTCCTAGTGGATCAATTGGTGTTGGATCTTCCCTGGATGAAGCAGGCATGTACATAGATATCTCTGTGCAAGGTGCCCAAGCTAAATTCCTGGTTGACACAGGGGCAACATTGACATTGTTGTCCTCAGCAATGTACGAGAAAATTGCAGAGAACGTCAGAACAAAGCTGCAGAAGGTTAACCAGAGTATCTTAGCTGCCAATGGAAGTGAGCTGTCTGTCAAGGGTAAGGCGGACTTAACACTTAATATTGAGGGTATGGTAGCACACACGACTGCAGTTATTGCGGAGATCCAGGCAGATGGAATACTGGGGCTTGATTTTCTGCTGTCTAATGCATGCACGGTGGACATGAGTCAAAAGGTGCTTCACATAAAAGACAAAATAATACCAATGTTTGTCGAGGGTTACATAGGCTGCAACAGAATAACCGCAACAAAGATAGTTAGCATTCCTCCTAGAAGTGAGATCATCACGCAAGGACAAGTCTTGAAGGACTGCAAACATGTTCCAAGAAAAACGTGTTTGGTAGAACCATTTGTATCTGATATACCAAGAGAAGGTTATATTACAGCCAGAACACTGGTCTTACCACAAGAGACTGTACCAGTTCGTTTGCTCAATGTTGGCGAGGAATCCAAAGTCATTTACCCAGGTACGATTATTGGACAACTAAGTGAAGTCAGAGTGGTTGAGTCACAAGAGGAGAATACGTCAAGCAAATGTAAGAAGCTGAGACCTGATTTGGTTGAGATGCTGAAGAAAACTTCAAGCTGCTTGACGCGAAAGCAGAAAAGAGAAGCTAATAAATTTTTGTATGAATATACCAATCTTTCTGCAAAATCTGATAAAGATTTGGGGCGCACAGGCATTGTTAAACACAGGATTGATACTGGGAACAACCATCCTATCAAAATACCACCAAGGAGAGCACCCGCTCATCTTACAGAGGAGGTTGACAAACAGCTGAATGACATGCTTGAAAGAGGTGTGATCGAGCCATCAAACAGCCCATGGTCTGCACCTATAGTGCTAGCGAAAAAGAAGGACGGTACATTTCGTTTTTGCATTGATTACCGCAAGTTAAATAGCTGTACAATCAAGGATGCATACCCCCTTCCCAGAATAGACGAGTCACTGGATCAGTTGAGTGGTAGCTCGTGGTTCTCTACTCTAGATCTCTGCTCAGGATATTGGCAGGTAGAGATGGAGCCAGACGACAAACAAAAGACAGCCTTTGCCACACGTCGTGGACTATTCCAGTTTAAGGTCATGCCATTCGGTTTATGTTGTGCTCCTGCAACATTTGAGCGCCTAATGGAAAGTGTTTTGGCAGGCCTTCACTGGGATATCTGTCTTGTTTACCTGGACGACGTGATTGTGACCGGCAAAACCTTTGAGGAAATGTTGGCAAACCTTAGAAGAGTTTTTGACAGACTGCAAAATGCAGGACTTAAACTCAAAGCCAAGAAATGCTGCTTGTTTGCCAAGAAGGTGACTTATCTGGGACATGTTGTGTCAGAGGAAGGTGTAGCGACTGACCCAGACAAAACAGCTGCAGTAAAACAATGGCCAGTACCTACTAATGCCACTGAGGTACGCTCATTTCTTGGGCTATGCAGCTATTATAGGAGATTCATCAAAGAATTCTCAAGGATTGCAAAATGCCTACACACGCTGACAGAGAAAGGTCGTGCCTTTGTTTGGTCAAAAGAATGTCAAGAGGCATTTGACACCCTAAGAAATAAGCTGACCAACACTCCAATCTTAAGGCATCCAGACTTCTCTCATCCCTTCATTTTAGACACTGATGCCAGCAATGTGTCTATAGGGGCAGTCTTATCTCAAAAGATTGATGGTCAAGAGAGGGTTGTTGCTTATGCAAGTCGGACTTTGACAAAGTGTGAACGCAAATATTGCGTTACACGAAAGGAATTACTCGCGGTGGTCCACTTTGTTAAACACTTTAGGCATTACCTCTATGGTAAAAAGTTCATAGTCCGCACAGACCATAGCTCTTTAAGGTGGCTTTTCAAATTCAAAAATCCAGAAGGACAGTTGGCACGGTGGTTGGAAATCCTCAGTACATACGATTTCGAGATTCAACACCGACCAGGTACACAACACAGCAATGCAGATGCATTGAGTCGTGTGCCATGTCGCAAGTGTGGTTTCGATCCAAACTGGGAGAAAGGATTTCAATGTAACAAGCCGGAAGAAGTGAGAGCCATATCCCAAGCCAGTGAATCAAAGGACGATGATGGCAATCTATTGTTGTCTATGAAAGACATGCAAGACAAAGACAAAGACATCTCCCTTGTCAAACGTTGGGTCATAGAAAAGACAAGACCTGAGTACAGTGTGGTCAGTGGCCAAGGATACGTATTACGCTCTTTGTGGTCACAATGGAACAATCTTTGTATTGAAAATTGCATTCTGTATAGAAGATTTGAAGAGGAAGATGGAAAGACCATACGCTTGCAGGCTATTGTACCAAGTAGTCAACGACGGACAATATTCGAGTACTGTCATGATGTGAGGACAGCTGCACATCTTGGTATAAGCAAGACACTAGCTCGAATAAGGCAAAAGTTCTATTGGCCTGGTTTGCAAGCAGACACAAGAATGTACATAGCTGGTTGTGAGAAATGTTGCAAGAGGAAAGGTCCTCAAATGAAGAGAAGAGCACCCATGGAATTGGTTGAGAGTGGTTTACCCATGGACAGGATTGCCACGGACATCCTGGGAGAACTACCAATGACAGAGGATGGCAATAAATATATATTGGTGGTATCGGACTATTTTACGAAATGGACCGAGTCCTTCCCTATGCCGAACATGGAAGCCAAGACAGTGGCAAAACTTATTGTTGAAGAAGTAATTGCTCGGTTCGGCGTGCCATCAGTTATTCACTCTGACCAAGGTCGACAATATGAGAGTGCACTGTTTGAAGAGATGTGCCAGGTTCTACAAATTAAGAAAACGCGGACCAGCCCCTATCATCCGCAAAGTGATGGAATGGTAGAGCGTTTTAACAAGACGCTAGTGACAATGTTGAGCGTTTACGTGAACGACCATCATTCAGATTGGGACAAACACCTACCATTTGTAATGATGGCTTACAGGGCTTCCGTTCACGAGACAACTGGCTACACTCCCAATTACCTGATGCTGGGTAGAGAAGTGTCAACACCGCTTGACATTATGTTTGAGATGCCCAGATCAGTGCAGCAAATTCCCAAAGATAAGTGGGCCTGGGAATTAAAAGAAACCTTGGAGAGTGCACACAAACATGTCAGAGAGAACATAAAAACAGCCATGGTTAGACAAAAGAAGTACCACGACCAAAAATTGTCATGGCAGAAATTTGAGCCAGGTTGCCAAGTCTATGTGTTCTTTCCAATTAGAAAGGCAGGTCGCTCGCCAAAGTTTAACAGTTACTGGCGTGGTCCTTACAAGGTGCTATCAAAGATGACAGATCTTACCTACAAAGTTGACTGTGGACGTAGTGGAAAACCACAAGTCATACATGTTGACAGAATGCGTCGAAGGTACCCTCAAACGTTGCAAGGTGAAACGCCTGATGATGAGAGGACGGCACCAGAGGACGAGCCTGAACCTCTGGGTGAAGAAGTAGAGGAAGAGCATGAGTTAAGTAACTATTCTGATGCAGACGACATCCCTGTTAGACGTAGGAGAAAACCACAGTGGATGGAAGACTACGTCTTGTATTAGAGAGTCACAAGTTGTCAGGCATAACAGAGAATTGTATATAGATGTAAATATTGTAAATACTTAATCATATGCGGGACGCATATAATCTTGAGGGGAGGGTAGTGAAACGGAAATGGGTGAAGTTTAGTTTCGTATAAACGTTAGACCTACGTTTCCACTTAATTCTTAAACACTAAAAAATATTAATTTTACAATCATACAAGTAGTATGAATCTGCTACTATACGGAGACTGCATTGGGACAATACTAATTGTATTGCAAGACCTTTGAGACCTCTCTGGTGACGGAGTTATGAAACCTTAGCTTGTTTCTCCTCTTACACACGGTCATAAGACCTGAATAAGGCAGACAGTTGCGGGGGATATACAGCTAAGTGTTGTAGACTACCCAAAAGCGTAAGACCTGAATAAGGCAGTCACTTGGTAGTATAGATCGAGAGAGGTGGCATACCACAGTGAGAAGTGGGGGAAGTGCCAGGAGTCAGTACAGTGAGAAGTGGCAGGACCGAAGAAATCTATTTACGGGAGACACCCGTTGACCACAGTTAGTGGTTGTCCAATCAAGAAGAAACCGTTTATATTTGTATTGTATTTATATATATTTGATTGTAATTTTATTTGGTCAACAAAAACCTGAGTTAACAGGTTAACGAACCAGAGTGTAACGCCTCGGTGATACAAGACATATCACCACACAACACCAAGCTCGGCCGCGTTGCACGTTACAGTTGTAACCACCAACCCACCCCCCACTCCCACCCCCGAAATTACTTACAAAGGGTCTGTATTTACCAGAAGTGGCTTCTGTATGCCTTTTAATTTCCATCCTTGCATATCTGAGTTCAAACTTAAAACTACACTTTTAAAGGGAGATGTGCCTCTGAGAATTTCAAGTCACCTGAGACTTTCAGGTGACATATTGCTATCTCTGTTCGTTCGTCGTCGTATGTTATTCGGCGGTCGTAAACATTTGAACATTTTTAGCTTTTTCTCTGGAATCACTGTACCAATTTCAACCAAATTTGTAAAAACCCATCTTTGGGTAAAAGAGGAACACAACATTGTGAATTTCAGGTTCCCTGAAGGGTGGGACCAAAACCACTAAAATTAATGCAGTCTTTAAAAATCTTCTTTACTTCGATCTAGACATCAAGCAGTGAAACTGTTGGAATGATTGTAATAAGCACTGAATCCTCTACACTGTACCAAAATAGTAAAATTCTTTGCCCCAGTGTCAGAAGTTCTGTATGCTAGGACTGGGCTAAATAGATTATATGGTGAAAATACATTATTTCTTTGAAAATCTTCTCCTCTTCTCCTGGATACATAGTTACGATGAGAAAGAATTCCTGTTCTACAGTAGTGAATTTCATGGCCTTTGGACAGGGGCTCTGGTGTTAGGACGGGGCTTAAATGATTATATAGTTAACATGTTTTTTATTCCCCTACTCTGTACTCTGTCTATGGTTATAAAGTTACCAAACTACATAGGCGTCGGAAGCGGGGGGGGGGACTAGGGTTTAGTCTTTTCCTAGTATAGACAGTGAACATTGCTGCGTAGGTTTAAGCCCCCTACTTTCCACACACATTGCTGAATAGGTTTAAAATTAGGAATTCAAAGTGGTGCTGTTTGGAAAAAGAGTGGTACTGAATATCGAACCTACCCCCCCCCCCCTCCATGTCAAGGGCTTTGGTTTAAAACATAACCCAAAGTCAATTGCAAAACTCATTATTTTGGATTTTAATAATTTATTTATGATTTATTCTGTAATACTTTTCAAATAATTAAGTCCTAGCTACTTTCATTGGATAAAAGTACTGTTTGAAAAATGTCAGAGATGAAAACTTTAAAATATCGGAAATGAAAACAGTTCCGGAAATAAAATGCAGCTATTGAAACCATGCACCATGAGTGTCTTGAATCTAATCCACAGTATCGTACAAGTTACATTAAAACATTATCTATGGAAAACATCCTTAATATGATATCATATGATTTTTGCCCGTTCACACATGCAGGAAATTTTGCCCCGTTTTAAATTCGCCCAGTCACAGTTCTGTTTAAGAATTTTAAAATGTACTGTGTTTTTTGAACTCGCCCCATTTTAAATTCACTCACATGTAGTTGTTGCCATGGCAACAATTGATTGAACATTTCATTAATTTTTTTAAGCACTCTCCACAATCATCAACACATGAATTTAATTTTCATTTTTATGACGAACACTGATCCATAAGTCAAATCTCTTTACAGGAGGCATAGGGTACAATGGTTGCCATGCACTGGGAAACGTTGCCATGGGTTGATTAAAGACGAAAAAATTAAGATTGACCAACAGTTCATTGTCAGTTTTGCTCAATCACATTTTTCTGACTTAATTTGAATAAGCCTAAATAAGATTAAACATATAAACGCCAAAACTACCTTTCTTTGCTTTGTTGCTATGGAGAACCTGCCGTTGCTATGGAGATAAAGAATTATGCAATATTCAATGATGTGCTAGGGAGACCAAATTTAATTATAATATTTTAAAATTTGTATCTTATTTATCATAAATAACCGTTCATTTGATTTTTCCTTAAACTTTTTACATTTTTTATCATTTTATGCATCAAAAAGCCCATTTTTGTTGCTAGGCAACAGATTCGATTTTCAAAAGAGCCCATGGATTTGGCTTCAAATTCTAAAAGAGAAATACCTCTGCTTTTATGTGAGATACATGCAACAATTGTATTAATCTGGCCATTTTTAATATTTGGCCTTGAATATTGCCAAAATCACGAAAAATGCTGAATCAGCAAAACTTGTAAAACATGTGTACCTTCCAATGTCTACCACAAAACTGACTTAGGACCTAAATATTTTTTATTACATTATTAGAACACAATAAATGTGTATATTTATTACACCCATAAGTAAGAATAATTCTCATGGTATTTTCGAGTTATTTTAAGCCTCAAAGATAGGTGATTTTTTGTCCTTCAACACTGAAAAATCGGCCGGTTGCTAAGGAAATTTCTTTGGCCGGGTTTCCATGGTTACCATGACTCAAAACATTTTTCATTTTACATACATTGTTCATACTTCAAAGTAAAATCTATGAGTGAAAAATCATCAAATTCTGAAAACCTTCATGTATCACTTTTTTACAGTTTTGTCTGATTTTTATGTGGACTGGTACATAAGTTGTGTAGATAAGATGACATGGTCAAATTTGCATGAACTCACGCGCATGCACGTGCGCTTTGCTCTGATTGGCTGAAACAGAAATCTCAATATCTTTTTTGTTTTATGATGAAATGCTTTGAAATTTATAACATAGACATGCATTAGGATGTACTACAATATGATATATAAAATTTTTCATGAATTCACGCGCATGCGCGTGCGCTGCAATCTGATTGGCTGAAACTTTAAATGAGTATAACTCCCTTGGTTTTCAACCAAACAGCATGGAATTTACAACATAGATAGACATAAAGGACTCCTACAGGATGGTATGGTCACCATTCACATGCATGCACGTGCGTGCACGTGTGCTTTGCTCTGATTGGCTGAAACAAAAATCTCAATATCTTTTCTTTTTTTTTACAAAATGCATTGAAATTTAAAACATAAGCATACTTTAAGATGACCTACAATATGATATATAATAATTGTCATGAAAGATGCGCATGCACGTGCACTGCAATCTAATCGGCTTAAACTTTAAATGGCTATAACTCCCTTGTTTTTCAACCAAACAGGATGGCATTAAGAACATAGACAGACATAATGGACTACTACAAGAAGGTATGGTCATCATGCACGTGTGTGCACGTGCAAATGAGTAAAATAGTGTAGACAAGATGATATCATCATTAAGCTCATGCAATCACATGCGCACGCCTGCATTGCTTAAATTTCAAATTCTTGGTATACTTTTGGGAAAACGTTGTTAACGTCTTAATGCATAGATATTGCCTTCTTTAATGAAACTTACAGGGAATATGGCACGAGAAGGGAGCTGGGGAGCGTTTGGGGAACATCTGTAACGGTTCCCGTTACAATTAGCACTAGTTTATATTGCTTTTTACATAACCCCGCTTAAAAGGCTGATAGATATTGTAACGGCGTGTCCTCCGTCTACCCGTCTGTATGTTACGATTTGGGGAACTAATATTGTACCTGTATAAACCACTGAATAAATCTAACGAGACTTTCGCAGTCTTTATTATATAATGTCTTTGTGCATTTCCTTTTTTGATCAGACACATATTTTGGATTTCTCATTTGAAAACATGGACACATCCACAATTTTTCTTAATCTACTGAATAAAAGTAAATTTAATGATACCTTCACATATTCTTTAACGCAAAACGTTATTGTGCACCTCCTTTTTTACTTTTTCATCTGACACATTTCGGGTCTCCCATAGGAAACAAGAAATTTGCCATTTACACTGTAATCATATAGGAGTTAGGAGTAAGCCTTACTGCAATATATGAAAGTTTAGAATTCCACCAATAAGGTAACCATTTCAGTACTTTATTCACACAGTTTGACTATTGTTTGCAATGCGTTCATTAGGTCATGCTTACTAAAGAGGTGAAGCGGATAAGTCAAAAAAGTATAATGGTAGATCATTGGACAAGGGCATTGATCACATTCACAATCCTATGATTCAACCTTAATATTTCTTTTTGAGAAGATATTGGGAGGAAAGCACTTGGTCATTAAAAGCATTAAAATTTACAAGAGTCCTGTGTAGCTTACCTAACCGAATTAGTCCTGCATTTAAGAAAAGGGTAATGGAAAAATAATACAGAGGATTAGATAATAGCCTTAATAAACCCACAATTTATGGTCCATCATTAGTAATACAGGTGGTTCAGACGAAGACATTAAAGCCAGAATAAGCAAAGCCCGACAAGCATTTTCAATGCTCAAGCCAGTCCAGAATACAAAGTGAAGCACAAAAATTAAAATATTTAATTAATACCAATGTTAAATCAGTGCCAATCTACGATTGTGAAACCTGCAGACAAGAAACTGGATTACAACAAATATAGCCTGAATAAAGCCAGTCCCTACTATTTCACTTCGTTAGTAGGGTCTGAAATAGTAGGGACTGGCTTTAGTCAGACTGACAACAGATATATAGAGGATATTCAATGTTTTGTAGTTGAATATGGAATTTATTTCACGAGTGGGACAGGATTTTTGATATTTTCACGAGTGCGAAGCACGAGTGAAAATATCAAAAAATCCTGTCTCACGAGTGAAATAAATTCCATATTCAACTACAAAACATTGAATTTTCTATTTATTACATTTAAAAAAAATTCTTTGATTTTTTCCTTTGCCTCTGTCTTTTTGTAATACAGTCATAGGCTCGTGACGTCATAGTTGAGCGGTTGAGACATCATAGCTAAGTGAGATGAAAACACTTTAAACATGGATAAGCAACATATTTTTGGTAATTTTGACAGTTTTATTCGCTGTCAGAATGGTTTATTTATTTTCATCTATCTTATATTAGGTCAAGGAAGATTTTACAGCAATCTTCTTTATGGGAAGGGAAATCGAGAGTTTTCCCGCACTTCTGATATTCGTCACTCTGTGACAGGATATCATTTTGATATCCTTTCACACTGTGACAGAATATCATTTTTATTCAATGAATAAATTACAGTATTTCACGGGTAAAAATGTAATAAATCAAGGTATTTGACAACAAATGCAAATCTGATTAAAATCAGATCCTTTGTTCTGCTCAGACGAGATCGCTTCACAAAAATCTGAAAACCTTATTCAGGTTCATCTCCCAGTGATATTTTAACTATCTGATAAAATGCCCAATTCCACCAATTTAGAAGTCGCTCTAAGTATAATTCCTGGGGTATCCTAGGAATTTTGTTACATAATTAAAAGCCCCTATCATACACGAACGGAAAATCGTGACCTGGTTTTGGTAGCCAGCCTAAAGAACGATCACAGTCTTATCAGCGACAAAATCTGCTGAAATTATAATTAGTGCATTAAGGGTAGGTACGCATTGTCACAGGCAACAACACATACAGGTTGACAATAGCTACCGTGACAATAGTGCATCTATGTTTACAGACACTATTAGCCTTTCAAATTAACTTTAACCCCCCCCCCAAAAAAAAAAAAAACAAACAAACAAACAAGCGATTTTCAGATTAATGTAAGGAAAAGAACTGACATTCTGTGTAAATTTTCTTTATTTAAAAAAGCAAACAATTAATTCTAAAACAAGTTTAAAAGCAACAATAAATGTTATTTACATTTTTTGAGTATGCACGCACTTAATAAATAGATTTACAAATACCTTATTTGTTATCAAATCCGATCATTTGCTCTAGATATAATTATATTACTAGAATAGAACACTGTTCTTTTCTTTTAAACCATCATGGAAACATGTTCAATCAACCACATTTTCTGACACAATGTATAAGGAAGTTAATGTCTTTGATTGACGTTGCCCAGAAACCCGTTGATTTGTTTACTGGTGTATCCTAGGAAACCTTTCTTTGTTTATTGGGGTATCCTAGGAGCTCGCAATTTTTGAATCTGCTCTTTTCGTTCTCTTCTGAGTTCAGTTTGACATAACTTCTTACAATGATAACCCCGTGGGGATCCGGGTTAGAATAGGTCCTCAGTACCCCCTTGCTTGTCGTAAAAGGCGACTAAATGGGGCTGTGCTTCGGATGAGACCGTATAAACCGAGGCCCCGTGTCACAGCAGGCGTGGCACAATAAAGATCCCTCCCTGCTCAAAGGCCGTAAGTGCCGAGCATAGGCCTGAATTTGCAGCCCTTAACCGGCAATGGTGACGTCTCCATATCAGTGAAATATTCTGGAGAGGGACGTTAAACAGTATACAATCAATCAATCAATCAATTAATCTTACAATGATACTGCCTCACTCTACACTTCTTTCCACACTTTAAATACTAGGGTTGATCCAAAAGTTCGTGAAATTTCTTTCTAAAATTTTATTTTGATTTGATGAAAGCAAACAACAGACATATTCATAATATAGAGTCATAATGTTACAATACTGGAAAATTTCATCAGTTTTCAATTACCTATACGGTCACACGAGCGTTCTGAAAATGGATAGTTGTGAAACCCGGGGGAGACTTCGACGTTACGTCTAGTTAGATATGTCACGTCACGTTATAGAAGCATCTCACCCCAATGTCCAATTCTAGCAAGAAATTCTACAAAATGCTGGCCTTTTCTCCATTTCTTTTTCACGAAAAGCCTGGGTATCCTCTTGCACCAACGTTTTTCACTGATATTTCAAAATACTATCCATCTTACCGAATGATGTTACAATTTCAGAAGCGATGTCAAGAACAGTACAGCGGCCGACAACGTCCATTAACGCTTGAAATTTGTCTAGGGGGATATGCACTTAAAGCAGAGCTTCCAAAAAGCGACCTAACCTTTAATCAAAGTCATGGAAGTTCTATGTTTCTTAAATTTCTTATGCCATTGGAAAACCAGTAATTAAATGCATTTCCCCAAGCCTTTGTCAATAACATACGCGATCAAGATAGAGTCACCCCGGGATTTTCACAAAACGTAAGAATTGACCGATATTTGACGTTGTCTTACATCTTTAAGATGAACAATAAATCTTATAAACAAAATGTCCAGTAATACCAGTAAAACTCTCAAACAGAGGTTTATAAAAGATCAGGCAATTGTAACAATGATATAATTTTTGTTTTATATACCACATTGTGCTGTTAAATTCTCATTTCACGTATGTGGAATGAAAATGATAATGAAAGCGTTAATGTCTCCCCCGCATTTCAAACAACCGTTCTATGGCAACTGCCATAGAGTTACCATCAAAGATATTCAAAATATTTTTTAATTTAAAATATTCCTCAAGTGTCTATGTTTTTATGTTTAATTTTAAACCAATTCCACTTTAAAATAAATAAAATATGAAGAAATTCCACGAACTTTTGGATCAACCCTCGTAATTGTCCTTATAAAAAAAAATTTTGTTTGTTCTGCAATTGCGCATGCATCGTATAGAGTCTACTAAACAAGATGTCAGGCATCGATGAAAAGTTAATCTCTGGCTATGGAAGTTATCTATTTTGTTCACTTTTTTCGTGTTTGTAGACACAGATTTAGCAGCTTTATACCTGGCTTACTTCTATGTTTTGTTAGGAGAAGTGACTTTTGAAATCTTTGTAGTAGGTTCTTTAGGAGACATAAGGTTTGGCGAAGTCATCTTTGGAGGATATGAGTGAATGACATGGGCGTGGCCTTTTGGAGCTTGTGTTACGGACGCATCCGAATTCGAAACAGATGAAGCCTGTGAGTCTAGACTAAATACAGCACCCACATTGAATTGAAGCCCGCCACTGGTAGATTCGAGAATGACTTGATTGGATGAAGAAGATGTTCCTTGTGAAGATTCAACAGTGTTAGCAGACGAGGCAGAAGAAGCTTTGTCAAATGACCCTTGAAGAGAGAAATCATCAACATGATGTCAGTTGTTATATTAAATCACAATGGAAACATTGATCAGCTGATCTTCAAAATGATTAAAAATCTTGCTACAGGACTGCAATGTGTAATGTTTAATAAAAGATTCTCCAGAAAATACAGTAAATGTAATATACTTAACTTGAACGATATTTGGCGGAAATTAATTGCTGAGGAAGTTAGCTTAGTTAGATTTGATTTAGCACATTACTCAATGTTCTTATGTATGATTATGTATGATTATGTGTGCCAGACTTTTAGAGCTGTACTTGAATCAGCGAAAGTTTCTCTCCGCCAAAAGCGCTTAATAGAATACACAGTGAAATGTAAAACGTTTACAGTAAATCACTTATTAGGTTTATTACAGCATACATGAATATATCTGGAATTTTTACCATGAAATTGGGATAATCTAGCCAGCTCAAAATCACAGAAACAATACAGATCAGGAGCAGGGAAAACAAGGACCTGGGATCAGATGCCACGGATCACGAAGCATCCCTTGACGACCGGTCATACGGACCGACACGGCATGTGCTCATTGTCATGATCGCAAAATGGACTTACTAGTATCCGAAGAAAATTAAGGGTTTAACATGTCCAAACAATTGTGATGAAAAACGTCTGAAAGTATTCGACTAAATGATATATCGTATTTGCTGTTAAGGGCACTGCTACTCAGAAATGCCCTATTATTTTACCAAACGAGATTGTTGACATTCCAACCTCACCAATCCACCTGCCAATGTAAGAGCTTATCTCTTTTATAAATGAAACTGTTGGTACGTGGAGCCTGCCCCTTTGAATGTATAATCATTTTTAGGTCAAATGATGGTAACAAAAAAAAAAAAGGATGCCTGGATAGGTATATAATTTTGGCTTAATTTCATTGAAAATGATTCAAATAGTAATTTCTAGAATTAAAGGAATTTGTAAACCTTCTGTGACGTTCACAATTCTGCCTCTCTGAAACAATTTCTATTTATCTATACAAATATTTTTCGCTTCAAATCATTTTTTGGTGAAAATTTGAATAAAAAACTAAAAACTGAAAGTCATTCAATGTACTCATTCAAACATGACTCAAGTTGATATTTTAACAGTTTTTGACAAAAGTTTGTTTGTATCATCTGTCTTTAAGCGCTTCTGCTCTTGAGAGAAGT